>NC_084735.1:62738802-62766302 GCF_033978785.1 Entelurus aequoreus | reverse complement strand
CAGATGACAACGAGAGCATGTATTGTCTGTGTGATGATGTAAATGAGGTGTGGTTGTAATGTATAAGTATTTGTCAATGAAATTACATTTTATGACTTTTCTTAATTTGATTACATGCTATAGTATAATTTTGTTGTGATAATTTTATTGATGTTTTTGTATAATTTAGGTTACCAGGGACTGCAGATGGAAATGAGCTATTTAGCTATAATCTGGTACAAAACATATCTGTCTTTGAGCTTAATGTTTCTGTGCTTTGTCCCTTCAAATAAAGACTAAACTAAACTAAAAATACAAAAACACTATCGGACAAGGTAATCAATAAAATAATTTCCTTTTATTACCTACAGTTGTTTGAGCAAAACCCAAGTCAATGGTGGAAGAAAATATATAGTAACATATGGTATATAAATATTAACAATGTAACAATATGGATGCAACAACAAAAAACTTAGAAGAGAACTGAAAAACCCTGATCTCATTGTGCTGGTTTGGATGCAATATTTATTGGGATAGATATACTGTATACTGTCGATATCTGTATTGGTCCCCGCACCCCTACTGAATATGCACTTGTACGTGCGAGCAGAATCAGGCATTCCCACTGCACTTAACTGCGGATTCAATTAATGTAGTTAATGAATTACTTATTTAATTGCATGAATAATATAACATTAATTACATTAAATGAGACAGATATTGCTAAATTAGATTTTTTTAGGTTCAACTGTTGTTTTTCTTGGTCCAATGTTCATATTAATTGAAGATCAGTCCAAAGTACATATTAATTGATGATCATAGCACTGACTAAAACAGACTTTGAGTCATGGATATGCTGCTCACAGCCAGTAGGTGGTGCATTTGCTAAGCTACAATTACTAGTTATTGCCCAGTGGTTAGTGGGGATGATGTTTGATAAAGAATTATCGAGTTCGAGCCTATTATCCAATCCTCTTATCGAACCGATTCCTTATCGATTCTCTTATCGAGTCCAGATAGGTTGTTGTATATGGAAAAAAACACACAATATTTGGTTTAACAAAAGCTCACTTTTATTATATAATAAAAAAATAAAATCTAATAAATAAATAAATATTGATTGTTACCCACCTAAAAAAATAAAATAAAATAAATAAATATTGACTGTTGTTACCCAAAGTATATTAAGTGGGATTTTTCAGAAAAACTAATATATACAGTAACACAAAAACAACCTGTCTCTGTGATCACTATAGGTGTATAAATAATAATATAGTGTTAAATAAAATCAGTCCCTTGGGCACAAAACTGAAAATAATACAGCTCTCCAAAAAGTGCACTTCTGCTGCTATTTGACATAACTGTTTGTTAAGATGCTCTGACATTTTTGCACTTTATTTCTTTATTGAAAGAACATTCTATGAAGAGAAAAGTTATTTGCAAATGTCGTTACAATGATAATAAATGAAAAGTTAAAGCTAAAAAAAGAAATACACTTTATTGAGTTAACATTATTTCTTTATGGGGGAAAAATGTTATGAGCTAGAGCAGGGGTCACCAACCTTTTTGAAACCAAGGGCTACTTCTTGGGTACTGATTAATGCGAAGGGCTACCAGTTAGATACACACTTAAATAAATTGCCAGAAGTAGCCAATTTGCTCAATTTACCTTTAACTCTGTTATTATTAATAATTAATGATATTTATCTTTGTGGAAACACTGATCATCTTAATGATTTCTCACAATAAATATATATAGAAACAGATAAATATCAATATGCAACACTTTATTTTTATATTTTCTCTAAGTGCACATTTTTCAAATTGAACATTTTCAAATGATCACTTCTAAGACAGTCTTGTGAAATCACAATATCCCATTTTAACTAGCTAGCCACTAACATTTTTTTAACAAATCATGAATTACTTTGCACCATGTTTGTACAAATAATTACTCATGTAAAATACAAAAGTAAACTCTCAAATTTTTAAATCATGTCACACTTTGAACTGGACACCAAATCTGTTATCTGTTTCTTTGTCAGTTAGTGGGAAGCCTGGCATTGCATGCTGTTAACTAGTGTGTTGTACTCTGGTGTGTAACTTGACACTGCAACTCTGAGTCTTGCAGATGTGCATCAGTGAGGCGTGTTCTGTGTTTGTTCTTGATGAAGTTCATGTCAGAAAAGGCTGATTCACAAAGATAAGATTTTTCCTCATTGTTTGCGGAACCTTCTTAATCTTTTGGACATATTTTCACAGCAATCTGGCCTTAAGCTTAATTATGATAAATGTAAAATGTTAAGGATCGGAAATGTAAAGAGAACGTCCTTTCGAATGGAATGCAAAGTGCCTGTTTTGTGGACAGATGGACCAGTTAACATACTTGGTGTTGTTGTCCCAGAAAATCTGGAAGATCTAGGCTCAGTAAATTATGATAATCGACTAAGAAAGCTGGACAAAATTATGCAATTATGGAAAGGGAAATCCCTAACCTTGTATGGTAAAATGTCTATTGCCAACTCGTTAATTATTCCTCAATTTATTTATTTGTTTTTGTCATTACCAGCTCCATCACAAAACTTTTTTAAGATTTATGAGCGGAGGGTCTTCGATTTTGTCTGGAACGGCAAACCAGAAAAGATTAAAAGAAAGGTTTTGTACAAAGAGTATGAATATGGGGGCCTGAAACTTCTCAACCTTGAAGCTATGTGTCTGTCTTTAAAAGCATCAATTGTTCCAAAGATGTATTTAAACATTGAGTGGTACACAAATGTCCTGTTGGACAAAAAACATGTACTGTATCAAAAGAAATTGTATCCTTTTTTACAAGTGATCCCCTCCCAGAGAGTCTGCTGGGAAACAGGGCGGGGTTCATAAAGGAAACAATCCACTCATAGTGGTGTTTTCAATTTTATGTGCCAGAAAAAAGAGACGATATTTTGCAGCAGTTAATATGGATGAACTCTAATATTGTAATAGATGGAAAGCCTTTCTTTTGGAAAAATATGTTTGAAAGAGGAATCATTTTTGTCAATGATATTATCAATGAGAATGGTAAAATTATGAAGTATGATGAATTTAGAGCTATGTATGGTGATGCTTGCTCAAGCTTTTCATTTTATCAACTAACTGGAGTAATTGGGAAAAGATGGAAACAAATAATTAATTATGGAACTACTAAATTATTAGTTTGTAAACCTCTAATAAGAAATTCTAGTTGGCAAAAAGGAACTAAAATAAATAGAAAAATATATAATTTTTATTTAATAAAGAAATCTTTGAAGGCTGCCTCATACAACACAAATGGAAAATGGGAGGACTTTTTTGACTGCCCGTTGCCATGGGATGCCATATTCAAACTAATCTATAAAACCACTATCGATGTGCAAAATCGTTCTTTTCAAATTAAAATTATTTATAACTTCTTACCCACAGGGAAAATGTTAAAATTATGGAATATGACAGAGTCAGATGATTTCCGATTTTGTTGTCAGGAACCTGAATCCACCCTGCATTTGTTTTGGTATTGTCATATTGTGTCTTTGTTTTTGGTGGAAGTTGAAAAAATGTGTTTAAGGATTGGTTTGTTTATGAAGCTTAATGTGGTTTCTGTTATTTTAGGAGAGTTCATTGACAATCATGATTTAGTCAATTTAATTATAGTACTCGGTAAAATTTTTATTTTTAAGGCCAAAAACAGATATTCACTTAGTATTACTTTCTTTAAAACATTTATTCAGTATTTTCTAACTTTAGAAAGTTACATGGTTGAAAACGATAATGATGCCAAAAAACATTAAAAAAAAGATGAGAAGTCCTCAAAGGCTTATTTTGAAAGTATAATTATGTTTATAGATTATATGATATCTGTTGTTGTGTTCCCTAATTTGAGTGACCTGGACATAATCTGGACTATACATAAATGCTTATTTTGAAAATGTAATTTTGTTTATAAATTATATGCAATCTGTTGTGTTCCCTAATTTTTTTCTGTGTACATGAATGAAGGTGTGTGTTGCTGAGTCCTACTTGGACATTATCTGGACTGGGCCTGGTTTAAAAAACCCTTTAAACAAATCTAATTTCATTGACAACCTGGTCTGTTGAAGATAAGGCCCTTTTTTAAAAAATAAAATAAAAAAAGATAAATAAATAAAAAACATTTTCTTGGATAAAAAAGAAAGTAAAACAATATAAAAATAATGACATAAAAAATAGTAATTAATGAAAATGTTAGTGGACCATCAGCCTATTCAATCATGTGTGCTTCAGGGACTGTGTCCCTTGCAGATGTGTTGTCTATGTTGTGGGGACCAGAATATTGGTAGCAGAAAGAAATAACCCCTTTTGTGTGAGTGGGTGTGGATGAGTGTGCATGGGGGAGGTTGTTTGGGTTGATGCACTGATTGAAAGTGTATCTTGTGTTTTTTCTATGTGGATTTAATTTAAAAAAATAAAAAAAATATTTTTTTATTTTTATTTTTTATTTTATTTTATTTTTTTTTTTTAGAACAGGCCCGCGGGCGACTCATCTGGTCCTTACGGGCGACCTGGTGCCCGCGGGCACCACGTTGGTGACCCCTGAGCTAGAGAATATAACAACTACACTACCCAGCATGCAACGGGAGTTACGAGCATGCGCGGTAGCCCCGAAAAGTGTTGCATGTTGCCACTCTGTGAAAGTAAACGTCAAGAACTCAGCCAACACGCCTCGTCTGCATTATTTATAATTAGACAGACAACACATGTACAGTGTGATTTTGTTTTGTTTACAAGGAAAGAAAAACAAAAGTTAAAAAAGGGAGATATGTTGTATATATATATGTATGTGCTGCGGTTGTTTTAAGAACGTTGCGACAGCTGCCGTAAAGGAGGTGCGTTGCTATGTTTCCGGTTGGTCGTAAAAGTGTTCGTCATGTGTTTTACCCTGCTAAAATCTCTCAGTAAAGTTATTCAATGGATTATAGCTTTTGTTTTGAACTTTATTACACCTTGGAGCGCTTTTTCCCGTCCATTGTTTTCCTGCTTTCGCTATCTGCGCCTAATGACTGAGCTACGTGACGTCATTTATTGTGATGTCCCACGGAGCATTTCTGGTCGGGACGAGATTCGAATAAAGAATCAACTCTTTTCCTTTACTATAGTGGTCTCGATAACGGGTACGGGTTCTCAAAAAGGGATTCGAGTCCGAGGACTTGGTTCTTTTCTTATCAAACAACCGGGAAAACCGGTTTCGAGTATCATCCCTAGTGGTTAGAGCAGTGGTTCTTAACCTGGGTTCGATCGAACCCTAGGAGTCGGCCTCAGAGGTTCGGCGGAGCCTCTGCCACAGAGGTAAAGACACATCCGACTTATCGTGTAAATAAAAACTTCTCCCTATCGGCGTATTATGGATACCCCCAAACAATGTTCCCTCTAATTTTCCATCTGATTTGCAGGTTGTTTGAGTGATCGATTGAAACTTTTACTAGCAGATTGCAAAGGAAGGGAATACATTATATGAAACAGTACAGTTTACACAGTACATATTCCGTACAACTGACCACTAAATGGTAACACCCGAATACGTTTTTCAACTTGTTTGAGTCGGGGTCCACGTCAATCAATTCATGGTAATGTGTGTAAGGTGTGTAGTTTGGTGTGAGTTCATGGACTGTGTTGGTTTTGTTCTTTGAACAAAGTGATGTTCATACACGGTTCATTTTGTGCACCAGTAAAAAAACATATAACTTTTTCTTGAATTGAAAAAACATTTTATTTGTTACTGAAGAAGGGTTCAGTGAATACGCATATGAAACTGGTGGGGTTCGGTACCTCCAACAAGGTTAAGAACCACTGGGTTAGAGTGTCCGCCCTGAGATCGGTAGGTTGTGAGTTCAAACCATACCATACCAAAGACTATACAAATGGACAGAGGTGTGGACTCGAGTCACATGACTTGGACTCGAGTCAGACTCGAGTCATGAATTTGATGACTTTGGACTCGACTTGACAAATTGTAAAGAGACTTGCAACTCGACTTAGACTTTAACATCAATGACTTGTGACTTCACTTGGACTTGAGCCTTTTGACTTGACATGACTTGCTACTTTCCCCAAAACCCAAAGATTAAAAAGTTATTTGGGAGCGCGCCGCTCCGTATTTTTCCTTTTCTTCGTCTGTGTCTATCAGCGTGTTGTTCCTGTCAGCTGGTGTGCTCTCAGTACAACAGCCAATCAAATTAGATCTACGTTGTTTTCATCACACAGCTCTCATCCAATCAAATTGCAGGACAACCAATGAAGAAGAATTGTCAAACAATGCGGCAGTGAGAAACAATTATGCCAAAGTTTATTTAGTTCGGGTATTAAAACTACGACTCGGTCAACAAAAAACGAATAGCCCTATGCAAATCATGCAGTTCGAATATTATAGACGGAGACGTAACAACTTCCAACTTCGTTCGACATTTGAAGATTGATTGATTGATTGATTGATTGAGACTTTTATTAGTAGGTTGCACAGTGAAGTACATATTCCGTACAATTGACCACTAAATGGTAACCCCCGAATAAGTTTTTCAACTTGTTTAAGTCGGGGTCCACTTAAATTGATTCATGATACAGATATATACTATCATATATACTATCATCATAATACAGTCATCACACAAGATAATCACATTGAATTATTTACATTATTTACAATCAGGGGTGTGGAGGGGGGGGGAGGTATGGGGGGGGTGTGGACATCAAGTAGTGGACATAGAGAGAGAGAGAGAGAGAGAGAGAGAGAGAGAGAGAGAGAGAGAGAGAGAGAGAGAGAGAGAGAGAGATCAGAAGGCATAAGAAAAAGAAAAAGTATCTGCATTTGATTGTTTACATTTGATTATTAGCAATCCGGGGAGGGTGTTAGTTTAGGGTTGTAGCTGCCTGGAGGTGAACTTTTATTGCGGTTTTGAAGGAGGATAGAGATGCCCTTTCTTTTATACCTGTTGGGAGCGCATTCCACATTGATGTGGCATAGAAAGAGAATGAGTTAAGACCTTTGTTAGTTCGGAATCTGGGTTTAACGTGGTTAGTGGAGCACCCCCTGGTGTTGTGGTTATGGCGGTCATTTACGTTAAGGAAGTAGTTTGACATGTACTTCGGTATCAGGGAGGTGTAGCGGATTTTATAGACTAGGCTCAGTGCAAGTTGTTTAACTCTGTCCTCCACCTTGAGCCAGCCCACTTTAGAGAAGTGGGTAGGAGTGAGGTGGGATCTGGGGTGGAGGTCTAGAAGTAACCTGACTAGCTTGTTCTGAGATGTTTGGAGTTTAGATTTGAGGGTTTTGGAGGTGCTAGGGTACCAGGAGGTGCATGCATAATCGAAAAAGGGTTGAACGAGAGTTCCCGCCAGAATCCTCAAGGTGCTTTTGTTGACCAGAGAGGAAATTCTGTAGAGAAATCTCGTTCGTTGGTTAACCTTTTTGATTACCTTGGTTGCCATTTTGTCACAGGAAAGGTTAGCCTCTAGAATGGAACCTAGGTAGGTGACCTCATCTTTCCTGGTGATGACACTGTCACCTACTTTTATGTTGAAGTCATTGACTCTCTTAAGTTTGATGTGGGACCCAAACAGGATGGATTCTGTTTTACCCAAGTGGATGGATAGCTTGTTGTCAGCGAGCCAGGTGCAAGTTCTACAGAGCTCAGCACTGAGGATTTTCTCCACCTGTGACTTGTCCTTGTCTGATACCAGCAAGGCAGAGTCATCCGCAAACAAAAACAATTCACAGTCGCATGCCGATGACATGTCGTTTATGTATATTAGGAACAGTAAAGGTCCCAATATACTGCCTTGGGGGACTCCACAGCTCACCGAGAGGGGGGGGGACACGGTGCCGTTCACCTCTACCACCTGCTCCCTCCCCTCCAAGTAAGACTGCATCCAGCTCCAAGAGGTTTTGTTAAATCCGATTGCTCTGAGCTTATCCAACAGTATAGCGTGGTTAACGGTGTCAAGGGCCTTCTGAAGGTCCAGCATGACCATGCCGCAGTATTTGCCCGCGTCCACCTCATGTTTGATGTGGTCGGTCAGATAGAGAAGGCATGTGTCAGTGGAGTGGTTAGTTCTGAAGCCGGATTGGAATTTGTACATGAGTTTATTAGTGGCAAGGTAACTATCGACCTGTTCATAAACTATTTTCTCCATTACTTTCGAAATGGAGCTGAGAATAGAAACAGATGCACAAAGAAGGGTAAGTTTTGAATGTAAGCTAACGTTTATTGGCTAAGTAACGTGACTTTTATTTGCTGTGTAGTTAAATCAGTGAGGCTGTAAACTGCTAACGTTATAACCATAGACATCTTATAAGGGTACGCAGCATGGAGCGCTACTGCCTACAGGCGCAGACGAGACGCGGGGCCGCCATCTTGGAGTGGTGATCCGCTCCACTAGTGCAATTCATTTGGCAGGAGCAATGAACTGTCAGCGCATTTAATTCATCTTACCTCACTGAATACCACTGATTTTCACGCGCTTTGTTGTCATACGTGGACACATGTTTTGGCGTGTTTTATTATTCATAGTTTGCTTAACAGTAATATAATATTCTTATACGCTATAAGTGACCAGACGTCCGAAATCAAAACTGGGAATATAATCCCCAGAGAAAGGGGAAAAAAATGGTCAGCTATTTTTAAATTGAAGAAACAATATGATTAGGTTATATATACATGTGTATATCCTACATAAACAATGTATGAATACATTAGATATCTATATATCTTATAGACTGTATCTCTGTTGCTGCAGCAGCAGAGAGTTTATTCTGTCTTCAATCAATCAATCAATGTTTATTTATATAGCCCTAAATCACAAGTGTCTCAAAGGGCTGTACAAGCCACAACGACATCCTCGGTGTCGAGTGGGTCTGACATAATATTGTGAAAGTCCAACTCTTGACACTTTGTATTGATATTTTGTATTAAATTCTTCCCTTAAATGATCATGTTTACAATGATTGTTATATATGTATTTTTTATGTATGTCGCTTTGGATAAAAGCGTCTGCCAAATACTTAAACATATATAAACACCTGAAAGTCTTTATATCAGCTAAAACCACCAATCTGTTTCACTGGATTCAGAATTAAACCAAATGCTGTCTTACCCAACAATGTTAGTATTTGAATATTGTTACTTGAAGACTTATTCCTGGTTACAATTATACTGTTAAGAAAGTATTGTCTTATATTTTGCCTAAAATGAGAATGCATCATAATCAGTGGCGGCTGGTGAATTTTGTTTTAGGTGGGGCTGAAAGTTTGTAAACCAAACCCCTTTAGGGGCGTCATCCTCCCCCAGAAGATTTATTTGCGATTTTCACATACAAATATTGAAGATCTTTGCTCCTTCTCAACTCTGTGGTAATGTTATTTTCATAAAATACAACCAATAGTACATTAATGTTAAATCTTACTTGTGAAAAGTAATCCCCCGATTCCTATTTTCAACAGTCCGCTCATTTGAGCAGGAAAACGCTGAACACCAGCCCGGCATCTTTGTTTTCTACCTGTCAACTGTCAGTTTAGGCTACTCGCCGGCTCCTCATCACCACTTCAAGATGCAAATTGCTCGCGTCACAGCAACCAATGCTGCGTCTACTTATAAGATGTCTGTGGTTATGACGTCATTGCAAACACGGCAATCTGTTGCGTCCACTGCAGTTCGCTACCTTATTCATACTTTTTGTCAAGTGATTTTTTTTAAGCAGGGTTGCATGAGGTACCTACAAATAACGTTACGTTAGTCAATGTATCACACACAGTAACGTAACGTTAGATGGCGGTCAGCAGCACCGCGTATTTTAGCCACCTACAAAAAGACAAACATGGTCAAATAAAGGTCAGTTAAAATGTATACTATATTAAGAATATGTGTACATATTGCATAGGGCCCTGACATCTAAAAAGTACAACTCTGTTCATTGTTATGTTCATGTATTTGCTATATTTTTCATGTGTACGCACACATCAACACACATACAGTATGAGATGAGATAAGGTAAGAACAGAATAGAAACTGCTGTGGAACTAGTTACAATGCAATATGCCATGGACATACAATGTTAACACTTTTGTACAAATAAGTACAGTTGCACTTGTTTTTGCAAATGTGTTTATTCTGTAAAGGAATGAGTTAAATGTTTAAATTTGTTTACACTATTAAAATGACTGGTTAATAGTGTTATTATGAATTGCAATGTCAGTACTATTTTTTTTCCTGCTATTTCAAATGCACTTGTTTTAATAAATAAATACATCGTTTTAAAAGCATACACAATCTGTGTAAAAATATTAGTCTGTGGTTAAAAGGACTTGAAAGGACTCGAAACTCAAAATGCATGACTTGTGACTTGACTTGAGACTTTCCAGTCTTGACTTTGGACTTGACTCGGGACTTGCCTGTCTTGACTCGGGACTTGACTCGAGACTTGAGGGCAAAGACTTGAGACTTACTTGTGACTTGCAAAGCAATGACTTGGTCCCACCTCTGCAAATGGAACCCATTACCTCCCTGCTTGGCACTCAGCATCAAGTGTTGGAATTGGGGGTTAAATCACCAAAATGATTCCCGGGCACGGCCACCGCTGCTTCTTATTAGTGTTGGACCAACAATTATACAGTAATTATGACGTTTGTGTGAGGTATGTCAACTGTGGTGTCTGCCTCCATTGTACTGTTTGTAATCATTGTCCTATACATGACTGTTCTTTTACTTTCGTTTTTTTTAAATAAATATTTTTCATATGTTTTGTTGGGGCGAGTCTGCATGGCTTCCTGATGCACACATGCAGAATATGTGGAATTTAGAAGCAAAATGTTGTCAGGCAAAGTGTATTAATTCAGTTTTACTGAGAGTGACATATACCATGTTTCCCATGTATGCTTGCTTACCTTGCACAAGATACTGCTGTCATTCATTGGCACTCGAGCCTTCGCGGCTAAGCTTTACTTTCCAACATTTTTCTTCGATATGATGCAAATGCTTCCCGCATTTTTTGGCGAGTGGAGCGTCCCCATGCCGCATGTTTACATGGTAAAAAAACCTCTTCAATTAAAATAAATATTGTCTGAAACTGAGTTGTCCATACTTTCTCTATACATGACTCTGGTCTAGTGTACTGTCTAAAGTAGAACATATACATTCAGAGGTATCTCATTTAAAGTATAATTGAAAAAATACTCAATTAGTACATTTACAACAAAGTCAGGGACATATAGTCAAATGTAATGTTGAAACAAGCACAATAACATGATATTTTATTTGATCTTGTGGCCCCTTATAAACAGCATTGAAACAGCTTTTGTCATTTCCTGCTGCACAATAGATTATCCACAGAGAGAGACCAATTAATAGCGGAAACAAATGTTAATGAGGCATCTGACATTTCAACCTCACAACACTGCACCTTTGCCCCCTGGTGCTGTGTGAAATAACTGTCTGCTCCCACAATGTCATCATTTAAATGAGTGGTGTCCACAGTGCGGCAGTGGGCCATTTGCAGCTTGCAGCTTGTTTTTTATTGGCCCGCAACACATTCTACAGACAAAAAACAAAACAAAATTCTGGATAAGAATATAGGGCGGTGTGGCTAAGATGGTAGATGGTCGTCCAGAAACTTGAGTGTTTCTGGTACAAATACAGCTTCCGCCATCCTCGTCACGAGCGTTGTGTCCAGGACTCTTCACCCACTCTGCTCTCAGTGCACTCACACTAGTATGTGGGACTAGAGATGCAGAAATTTTAAAGGTTTTAGTTGGCGGATTGATAATAATTAGTAAAGCATGCTATAATATTTTTTATTCAAAATGCTTTTTGGAACATTTTCATGTGGCTTTATGTATGTTATTTTCTAAAAATGTATTGTTGTTTAATCTTGTTTTTATCTGTTTTAAGGAAGCTTATCCGTATCAATCAATCAATCAAAAGATGGTTCTCAAACTTTTTTTTAATTTTTTTGTTTTATCAAGTACCACCTTAGAAAACACCTGGTTCTCCAAGTACCACCATAATGACCAACATTGAAACACAGTAGTAGAGTAGGCCTAAGTAGTCATTAAAAACAAGGTATAAGTTTTATATAACAAGTATTTTTAATATTTATGGCCACTGTAACATTACACAGTTTGAACAGTAACACTGTGTTTGAATTTAGGAAAATAAAACACTATAGTCTAATCAAGTGATTATTTAGTGTACCACTAGATAGAGCTCGCGTACTACCACAGTTTGAGAATCACTGCTTTAGAATGTAAAGTGCATTACAAATAACATTTATCATCATTGTTATTATTATTATTTTATAGGAAGAAATTAAATCGAGTAAACCCTCATTTATGGTTGTTAATTGGTTCCAGTCTGACCCTGGTAAATTAATTTTGCAAAGTAGAAAATAATTGTTGATTATAAATCAAACATTTTCATAGCTAGAGCATATAATAATCTTTAATGTTGTTTTAAACATAATGAGAGCCCTCTAGGCATGAAACAACACACAGTCACCTTTGCACTCATTTAACCCAATACAGTATTTGTTTCCAGAAGCTGAGGCAGTCATTCGCCATGATACTAAACAACGCACTGATTGGTCACATTTAGTGGCAAATACTACTGTAGTATCGATATTTTTAGTTAATTCGGCCCCAAAAAAGGTAGAATGTGCGTAACAAAAGCACAATGTGGCAAGGGATGACGGTATCTAAAAGAAGTTATGTTTGAGATATTACACTCGTTTGCTTTGCTAACTCCAACACAAAGCTAAGATGTGCATGTTTTGTTCATATAGTTTAGCATATATTGATTGACCTACATTGTATTGGGTTTAGTATCTTTAATGTACAAAATGTATTAAAGTTAAATTTTTCTGTTTGTAGCCCTCGCTGTAAAAAGTCTGGACAGGCCTGATTCAAACCCTCCGTTATCCCCATCATCCTGGCACCTGCAAGGTATTGTACCTCAATACCAAGTGTACACATCGTCTACGACTGTAGCAAACCCTGAACTTCCAGCTCTGATGCATTTTGATGTTCTCAAATTGTGATGGTTTATTTTCCAAAACCCAGTAATATGATCAAATTGAACTCAGCAATGAAAAATGTAACACTATTTATGGGCCTGCTGTGCAATGCAAGCAGCCTATCTTATTATTGCTTGGACTTCATTATGGGCCTATTTTTTCTCTTCTATTTTATTCTGCCGCAATTAATGCTGGTAGAACCGGCCAACAAACCCCAACATATCTTATGTTGTTGGAAAGGTCTCGATAGTGGCTACAGCGATATTTAATTTTTGGGAAATTTCGTGTTACCAAGGCGACGCTATTCAGGAAAAAGACCCCCAATGGGCCCATGGATTAGGTTTGTCCTTCTCCTTGCACATTTCTCAACCAATCTCGATCCTAACTGGTAGAAATTATGATAATGATGACACCGTGAAGTGCCCAATTTAGAGTAGGCGGAGCCTGGCGTCGAAAAACTGCCCCTCGGCATCAATTATCAAACATTCATTACTGCACTCTAGGTGATCAGAGAAGATACAAATCTGATGGGTGATGATAAATTGCTAAAATATTTTGCTCATGACAGGATGTGGGCGTGGCATAGCGCCAAACTTTTGATCTAATGGTTCGCCACAAAACACAAAACGTTAACAACTTGACTCCACAAATGCAGATCTGGATCATTATTGGTACAAATGATGATGATGTCAACCTTTAAGTGCTGTATGGATCAATACATATTCGTATCCATTCCGAGTGGGCAGAGCCTGGCGGAGAAAACTGCACCTTGCGATCGACCATCAAACTGTGTATACTTCACTTTAGATGATGATGATGATGCTCTTCTTGCAAACTGACATTGAGCTTTAAGGTCGGGGTCTGATCATATTTAGACATTAATGTCAACACAAACATTGCTCACCCTTGTGGTGAAAAAGTACAACATTTATAACTTCCTTACAAATGCTTCGATCTTCCCCAAATTTTTGAAGGTGGGTCAAGGCATTGGGAACATTTGCATATGCCAGTTGTTAACATTAGCATGCTAACTATTTTAGCTAATTTTGCAGCCGTAAAACTCAGAGTCATTTAACTTGATGATTATGTGTGCTTTTTAGCTTCAATCACCGCAGAGATAGCAGGCCCATCAAAATTCTCACTGGAATTTTTGGTTTCTATACTGATGGCTCCATTACATTAGGAAGGCCACTCAATATAGCCACAATAATTGTCAAATGATCTCTGTGCAAAATCTAATTTCAAACATATTGTGTGTTATTAATTGTACAGTCTTATGTCATATGTCAATAAGATGAGCGCGGCATGTTGCCTCACACCCACTGCTGCACTGAGCCCATCCTGGGGGCAGATCCAGCACTAATTAATTGAAGGGGGGGTGAACCTGTTGAGGCTTTCCTCCTCATCTTTCTCATTAATCTCATTGCATTTCAAGCTGCAAGTTGCTGCTGACGACTCCTGCAGACTTCACAACAGTGAGTGATTTAATCGTTTCTATTTCACCTAAAAATCTGTAAAAACAAGTTTTTATTTAAGTCTTTATGTATTGGTGTACTTTTTTAATAATCAAACTATTTTCAGGCGGAAAAAAAGCTGTATCGTTTTCTCTAAATGGTATAACAAGTGTTTATATTATTCAAGGTATGTTGTTTTGAAATATATATCTGCGGTGCAAACATTTCTGCCCTATAAACATGGTAATGTTAGGTGTATTTACAGCAATTCTCCCCCGCCCCCAGGGGAGCCTCCTCCCTCTTGCCCTCCTCCGCCGAGACCCTCGCTGCGCCACTTGCAGCTGAGACCCAAGGCGAAGAATTAATGAGCAAATTGAAACAGACGCTATGGCCGTGCCCCAGATATTTAAAAATGAACTGTCGCTTGATGTGTTTATGTGTCTGAAAGCTCAGCACGTCTCCGGGTGTGTTTTGCGGCAGGCTGGCGGTCCTGACAGAATGTCTCACAACATGGCCAAGATCGCGGATGCTCGAAAGACGGTGGAGCAATTAAAGCTGGAGGTCAACATAGAGAGGATGATGGTATGTACATGTAAATACCAAAGCCAAATCACAACAAATGAACTGGGCCTGCACCTGTTGCTAACCTGCAGATTAGCATTTATGTCGCCCTCTGTTGGTCAGGATGAAAATGCTTGTGGTTAGCGAGGTCAAATGTTTTGTTAATGATTGTATACATAAACGAGTTAAGACAATTTCATGATAAGCTCCGGCCCAATAAGCTCTTTTTATATCAATGGATTTTTATGTAAGAAATTTCAAGTCATTATGGCACTATGGCCCGCTTTTTAAACCGGCCCTTACCGTAAATCTTGAAGTATCAAGAGAGGTCCAATGGCTTCTCAAACTAACGATGCTGCACTTTCCAGTGACATACATATATTTATGGTAATCATAGGAACTATATGTCACAGCAGCTCAGCGAAGACGAGGCTTTGATTATTTGATTGTTAACCCTGCTTACAGAGCAGGCCAAGCAAGTGTAATGGAGAGGGACAGAGAAGCAAGCTTTTTCTGATAAGGTTCACGTTTATTATCCTGTTGTTTTTCCCTTTTTTGCTGTTTTTTGCAAAACACATTTACATTTGAATTGATGTTCAGTGTTTTATAGTTCATATCGTGAATGCCACATCTTTTATTCATACACATCCCTGGTATCTTCTGCGATAAAAACGGTAATTTCTCACATGACAGTTTGGACATTGTTTTTGGTTTCCTCTATTTTGTATGATTTCCTGCCCAGAGCTGTTATTTTTGTCCACTTCCTGTCTGCCTTTATTTCCCAGCCTCTTTACTTCTGGCTTGAGCACCTGCCCCCGGTTTGTAATTAAGAGACTCACCTGCTGGCAGACACTAATCAGGAGGCTTCTGAGGACCAAGGCTGCCCTATAGGAATGAGAAGACTTACAGTGCGTAATAGGCCCCGCGATCCGTGGGGGCCCCCGTTTTGCGGGTTGAAGCGCATATAAAATGTTAATTATTAAATGACACAGCACTTCATATGATTTTTTTTATACCGCAAATGTAATCCTAGCTGCTTCCTGCTCCATCACTGTTAAGAAAATAATGGCAATTTTCCCCACTTTGTTACACGGGTGTATTAGCCAGTTTTGTAAGATAGAGGTACTGGGTTCGAAGCCCAGCTGAAGTTGACTCACTACTTTTTATGAATTTATGTTTTAAAAAAATGTAAATTGTTATTTTGCACACAAAACAATATTATCTAACAATGTATTTCCCATTAATTCGTTGTGGTAAAAAACATGCATCAAATTAAACTCAAGTTTGATCAAAAAGTATAAAAATGTTGTAATATGGAGGAGGGTGCCCTCTAAAAAAATTCTGGGGCGGCCCTATTTAGGACGGTGCTGGATTATTGGCTTTTGTTTGTTCTACCTTTCAAGTGTTTTGGCTTTGTACCTTAACATGGTGCATAACTTTCTCTGTGCTTTCAGTGCCTTGTTAATTTTTGTGCACTATTTTCCTAGTGCATCTGCCTCACAATACGAAGGTCCTGAGTAGTCCTGAGTTCAATCCCGGGCTCGGGATCTTTCTGTGTGGAGTTTGCATGTTCTCCCCGAGACTGCGTGGGTTCCCTCCGGGTACTCCGGCTTCCTCCCACCTCCAAAGACATGCACCTGGGGATAGGTTGATTGGCAACACTAAAAATTGGCCCAAGTGTGTGAATGTGAGTGTGAATGTTGTCTGTCTATCTGTGTTGGCCCTGCGATGAGGTGGCGACTTGTCCAGGGTGTACCCCGCCTTCCGCCCGATTGTAGCTGAGATAGGCTCCAGCGCCCCCCGCGACCCCGAAGGGAATAAGCGGTAGAAAATGGATGGATAGATTTTCCCTAATAAAAGTTTTTTTTTACTTGCACTTTGCTTGCTGTCTCTACACCCTGCGGTCAAGACCAACAAGGACGTTAACAAAAACCTGTAAAATCTAAGTCCTTTTTTTTATTTTAGTTGGTTACATTATTAAACCCATTATCAGACTTTCAGCAAGCGGTAATATAAAAACTTATGTCAAATTTTTAAAGTCCTCCTGAAAAAAGGGACCCAAGCACACCTTGTATGACACTACAGCTAAAATAAGACAAATTATTTAATTTGGATTGCAAGAATTCAGTTATCTGTAAATAATCAAATGGTGTATATATATATATATATATATATATATATATATATATATATATATATATATATATACATATATATATATATATATATATATATAGAAGGAAAGTGACACAGGCCTCGCAGGAACTCAGAAAGCAACAAAACCCGTTAGCATACAAAAGATAATGAACTTAAAACGAAGTATGCAAACATGAACTGTAAAATAAAGCAAACCCTGTTTAAAAACAACACATTTCAGATGTTTTTATAATATTCGTGCAGGTATCCAAAGCAGCTGCCGACCTGATGGCCTATTGTGAAGCTCATGCCAAAGACGATCCTCTGGTGGCTCCTGTACCCTCCTCAGAGAACCCCTTTAGAGAAAAGAAGTTATTCTGTGAGATACTTTAAACTCTGTGTCATGTGTTGTCTGTGTGTTTTGTTCCTGTAGCTCGCTCATATGTTGAAGATGATGGTATGGCAATAAAGACTTTTTCCCTGCAAAATGAGTACAAAGTTCACTGAAATTGGAGAACCAACCAGGTGCCTTAAGTGTGTTGACATGAGCTTATACATTAACTCAATACTGATTCTCTTGCTCTTTCCTAACCAACACTCTGGCTGATTGTTGTGTCATATTTACACAGGTGATGAGACAACAAGAGTACATGATTAATTATGATTATTATGTTTGTATAGCAAAAATCAAGTAGTTCTTACATTCCTATAGTGTGCTTTACAGGGGCATATTTGCACAATATACAGGGATTAATATGTTATGCTATAATGTATTATCAACCACTTAAAGTCTTCAATTAATTTATTTTACCCAATGACAAACTTCAATATTTTTTGTTTTCTCGCAAAAGATTAGTTATTTACTGGACTAGTATTTTAATATGATTTACGTTATATAGGCCCTGCGATGAGGTAGCGACTTGTCCAGGGTGAGATAAGCTCCAGCACCCGCCGCGACCCCTAAAAGGGACAAGTGGTAGAATAATGGATGGATGGATGGATGGATACATGATATAAAATAGGTAGTTTAACAATACAATATTGTAGTATTTTTAGTATAGCTTTTTAAATGTATGCGTTAATTAGGTGACCGTATAAATTATAGGTTATGAGCATGCAGTCTGAAAACTGAACACCGTAGCTGTGTGTTCTAATGTGGTTTACAATCATTTCGAATAATTTTTTATATAGGTAATTTATGCATTGTCTTGGACATTTAATTAATTTTAAGTGTTTTGCTCACAAGGCCCTTTATGACTTATACTTTCCAGCATACGCATTTTTATCAATCAACAGTTTACGAGTGATATTTTTGTTAATATATGTTGCTGTTTCTATGTGAATATATGTTGCTATATAAACTGTTATTTACTTGTTTTTAGGTGTTGTATGTTTTTCCCAGGTAAATTATATGTCAGGTGTTCTAAATCTGCTGTGCCAATCATTTCCTTTTTGAATATTGTATTGTGCACACTTTCTGAGCATCTACTACAACTGACCTTTTTCAATTAATTTACAAATCAATTTAAATCAATCATAGATTTTAAAAGAAACAAATATTTTGTTCTTCTCCGTCCATATACCTGATAAAAAACCAACACTCAGTAATATATAGGAGGGGGACAAGTGGTAGAAAATGGATGGATGGACTATGATAACCCTGCATTGGTGTATATCAGGGGTCACCAACGCGGTGCCCGTGGGCACCAGGTAGCCCGTAAGGACCAGATGAGTCGCCCGCTGGCCTGTTCTAAAAATAGCTCAAATAGCAGCACTTACCAGTGAACTGGCATTTACAGAGAAAAAAAGTGATGCACTCTCCCTCTGTGCAGATGGTGCTGAAAGACAATGCTTCTGCATCTGAGGCTTTTGACAAAGTTGCAGAAAAGTACTCTCAGGTCATAAACAGAGTTGGGCAGGAGTTTGAGAACAGGTTTTGTGACCTGGATCAGCTTGAGCCATGTGTGTCGTTCATTTCTAATCCTTTCATGAATGTGGACATATCATGCATTGCGGAGCAGTTAAGTGCAACATTCAGCCTGGATGCTGAACAGGTGGAGATAGAAATTGTAACACTGCAAAATGACCTCCACCTCAAAGCCCACCAGGCTGCACCAAACTTTTGGTGCCTTGTTGACAGAGAAAAGTACAGTGGTGTATGCACAGCAGCTATGAAGGTTGCAAACCTGTTTGGTTCAACTTATCTTTGTGAATCAGCCTTTTCTGACATGAACTTCATCAAGAACAAACACAGAACACGCCTCACTGATGCACATCTGCAAGACTCACTCAGAGTTGCAGTGTCAAGTTACACACCAGAGTACAACACACTAGTTAACAGCATGCAATGCCAGGCTTCCCACTAACTGACAAAGAAACAGATAACATATTTGGTGTCCAGTTCAAAGTGTGACATGATTTATTTAAAAATTTGAGAGTTGACTTTTGTATTTTACATGAGTTATTATTTGTACAAACAGGGTGCAAAGTAATTCATGATTTGTTAAAAAATGTTAGTGGTTAGCTAGTTAAAATGGGATAGTAGAGAAAATATAAAGATAAAGTGTTGCATATTGATATTTATCTGTTTCTATATATATTTATTGTGAGAAATCATTAAGATGATCAGTGTTTCCACGAAGATAAATATAATTAATTATTAATAATAACATAGAGTTAAAGGTAATTGAGCAAATTGGCTATTTCTGGCAATTTATTTAAGTGTGTATCAAACTGGTAGCCCTTCGCATTAATCAGTTGTCAAGAAGTAGCTCTTGGTTTCAAAAAGGTTGGTGACCCCTGGTGTATATCATCTACTCGCTTACATCCTCTAGGGGGCGTACTTGTATTCCTGTATTTTCCACAACACACGCAAGCAATTTACGGCAATTTTCTATTTTTTTCGCCGAGTGTCCAATGAGATTGGGTTCTATACTGCTCACAACCTTCAACATATTCCATCCATCCATCCATCCATTTTCTACCGCTTGTCCCTTTCGGGGGGGGGGGCTTTAAATTAATGTTGTATTGTGTTGCACTAGCACTTTTGACCATTCCCCTACAAATACATTAGTGGTATATATAACTTATTATTTAGATAAAGGCAATGATTAAGATTGTATAGTAAAAAATAAGCATAGTCTTTTTTTAATAGGTTTGTGATAAATGGGGCAAACTTCTCCCTGGAGATTGTCTCTCAGGAGGAAGAGTGCTGGTAGAATTTGTTACAATATGTTAATACTCCAGCATGTTTACACATGTTGCAGGGGGGAATGTTTAGAAGGAGACACACTGCGCAGGAAGTAAGCGAGATTTGATATTAAAGTTGAAGTGAGCAACTTTACTGGTGTGACTGACTACTGTCCAGACTTAGTGGTTGGAATCCCAACCGACAAGAGTGAAACCGACCTACCTAGGCAAATATTGGGTGGGGCCACGCCATGAAACCACGCGCACGCACCCACACCCACGCGCCGTGTAACAGGTGGCAACATACGGACATTTGCAGAAATTCTACAACTTTCTTCGGGAACTGGAGGCGGAAATTAAGGTAAATGGCTTGTTTTTCAGTGTACGTGCTAAATATCACATTAGTGTGTTTAGCAAGGATTAGGCGAAACAAAGTGGCCTGACATGTGATTAAAACAATCAAGTGTGTTCTCAAACACACTCAATGCAGCTGGCGACAAAAAGAAGACTTCCTTTTTTGTTGTGTCTTAAACTGGACCTGATTTAGATTCAAATTATTTTATTAAATTCCGCTAAATGTTTGGGAATAACATATATATATATATATATATATATATATATATATATATATATATATATATATATATATATATATATATATATATATATATATATATATTAGGGGTGTAACGTTACACAAAAATTTCAGTTAGGGAAGTACCTCGGTTTAGAGGTCACGGTTCGGTTAATTTTCGGTACAGTAAGAAAACAACAAAATATAAATGTTTTGGTTATTTATATACCAAATTTGTAAACAATGGCTTTATCCTTTTAACATTGGGAACACTATAATAATTCTGCCCACGTTAATCAACATTAAACTGCCTCAAGTTGTTGCTCAGATTAAATAAAATGACAAAACTTTTCTTCTACATATAAAAAGTGCAACATTTAACAGTTTCAAGTCAACTCATCATGCTTAATTTATTACGGCATTTGGGAAGCCTGTAGTTGTTATTATGTAAATGTTATACTTGTATGAACATGTGTTAGCAGGGACCCTGCCATTCAAAACTAGGCTGCTCTATTACTAATGATTAATGTAACTATAGCTGAAAAAATAGTACAATAGCAATAGGAGAGACTATTCATCCCTGAACACCATGGAGTTCATGTAAGCTTAATGATGCAGTTACATTATTATATCAACTATCAGAGACAGAAACTCTTCATTTAACATAATTTCCTTTTTTGCTGCTTCAACACAGCTCAATCAACACAGAAAAAGGTAAAGTAAAATAACAGACAGACAGGGCTTTGCTGTCGGTAACACACGCACGCACACACACACACACCGCAAAATGAGCTAACGTTACGCTAAAAGCGAATTAGCCTTCACCTCAAGCCAGGACTGCGAGCGAGCTGAGCTGCAGTTTATATTTCTAGAAGGTCAACGGGCTCATAGTGATGTTACTAGTAGTTGACTGGGAGGTGTTTATTATAATTTGGGGAGAGTCCGCTGCCTGATGCTTACCTACTAAACGCTAAGCACTGACTACATGCGCTCTGAATATGCACTGCTGATTGGCTGTTACCGCTCTAAATACGCACTGCTGATTGGCTGTTACCGCTCTGTACGTAACCAATCAGATGGTTGTGTGGGTGGGACAATGCTGGGTGCTTTGTACTGACAGAGACAGGCAGAAGGAAGCGGAGCAGCTTGTTAAGACTTTAGCTTAGCTTAATATGTTCGTGTGGAAACTCGTTCGGTACACCTCCGAACCGAACCGAACCCCCCGTACCGAAACGGTTCAATACAAATACACGTACCGTTACACCCCTTATATATATACATACATACATACATGCATACACACACAGACACACACACCCCTACATACACACGTTTTTGGAATAAAACTTACAAAAGTTTTCAATATTTCCAACATTGAGCTAACTTTAGCTAACAAGCTGACAGCTAATATCAGGACTGCCACGTTTCAGAAAAAGACAAGTGTGAGACCTCAGACTTTCGTGGCGTGATGCGGACATTGTAAGTAATTCAGGTTTATGACAACGAATTGCACTTTGAACTGTAAACAGCACAGCATTTTTATATATGACCCAATCCAATCCATCCATGGTGCAAATAAGCTAACACACAGGTCTTAGCACAGTACAAAACTCTAAATTAATCCAATTTAAATCCCCTACAAAGCATGATGGGGAAAATGCAAAACACTCTCCTCACTTATAAATTTTGGCACATTTTAGCTGCTTGATATTTCTGATTGATTACATTACTTAAAGGAGGCCGTCACGGAAGTAACATACCTTTATTATCCACTTACAATAATTACACACACACACACTAAAAAAAATAAATATATATATATATATATATATATATATCATTTTTTTAGATTTTTTTTTAGTGTGTGTAATTATTGTATGTATGTGTATACACACACATATATATATATATATATATATATATATATATATATATATATATATATATATATATATATATATATATATATATATATATATATATATATATATATATATATATATATATATATATATATATATATATAGAGTTAGAGAGTTAGAGTTTGAGTTTATTTCGAACATGCAAGCATACAACATGATACATCACAACTTCCAGTTTCTCTTTTCAACATGTTCGAAAAGGAGTAGGAAGAAGCAGAGCTTATTTAATCCTACCCCTTTTCTTTACATAACAGTTGCTGAAACTTTTTTATTCACTTCCTGTTCTCAATTTATTCACAATAAACTCCATAGGTAATCACAATAAAAATAAATAAATAAATAATAGTAAGAGTTTAATAATAATAATTGGGGAAGAAAGTCATATTTCATATGATGAGATAAGTAAGATTACTTTAAGAATGAATGAATGGATGGATGAAATAAATTGAGAATGTTTGTCATGGTTCTTCTTCTTTGTACTTTGTAAACACTTTAAGTTTGAAGAGTTTCTTGAAGTGGATCATATTAGTACATTGTTTGATTGCTTTGCTTAATCCATTCCATAATTTAATTCCACATATTGATATACTGAAGGTCTTAAGTGTTGTACGTGCATACAAATGTTTTAAATTACATTTTTCTCTAAGATTATATTTCTCCTCTTTTGTTGAGAAGAATTGTTGTATATTCTTGGGTAGCAGGTTATAGTTTGCTTTGTGCATAATTTCAGCTGTTTGCATATTCACTATGTCGTGGAATTTCAGTATCTTTGATTCAATAAATAAAGGATTTGTATGTTCTTTATATCCAACATTATGTATTATTCTAACTGATCTTTTTTGTAACACCGTTAATGAATGAAGTGTACTTTTGTAATTATTTCCCCATATTTCTACACAGTAGCTCAGATATGGTAACACTAGTAGCAGTATAGAATATGAAGTGATTTTTTGTCTAGAACATGTTTTGCTTTATTCATTATTGACGTGTTTCTTGCTACTTTATGTTGTATATTTTTTACGTGAGATTTCCAGTTCAATTTATCATCAATCATTATACCTAGAAATTTGGTTTCATTTACTCTTTCAATTTCTATTCCGTCTATTTGTATTTGTGTTTGACTTTCTCTTCTACTATTACCAAATAGCATTATTTTAGTTTTACTAAGATTCAACGATAGTCTGTTTTTGTCAAATCATCTTTTTAATTTGTTAATTTCTTCTGTTATTATTTGTATTATCTCCTGTGTGTTCTCTCCTGAACAAAACGCTGTTGTATCATCCGCAAATAATACTAACTTTAAATCTTTTGTAACTTTACAAATGTCATTTATATAGAGATTGAATAATTTAGGTCCTAATATTGATCCCTGAGGTACACCACAGGATATATTTAGCGTTGTAGACATGTGTTCGCCTAGCTTCACGTATTGTTTCCTGTTCATTAGATAACTTCTTATCCAGTTTAAGACTAACCCTCTGATGCCATATCGTTCTAGTTTTTTTATTAAAATATTGTGATTAATTGTGTCAAATGCTTTAGTTAGATCCATAAAAACTGCTGCTGCACATTTTTTACTGTCTATTGCATTGGTAATTTCTTCTGTAATTTCAATTAAAGCCATTGAAGTTGAGACATTAGCTCTGTATCCATATTGGTTCTCTTTGAGTATTCTATTTTTATTTATGAAACTCTCTAATCCGTTATTAAACAGTTTTTCAATGATTTTAGAAAATTGTGGAAGTAAAAAAACAGGTCTATAATTTGTAAATTGATGTTTATCTCCAGTCTTATAAATTGGTGCAACTTTAGCTATTTTCATTTTGTTTGGGAATGTACCTGTTTGAAATGATAGATTACTAATATACATTAATGGTCCTGAGATCTCTTCTATAACCTTTTTTATCGTTTCCATATCAATTCCATTACAATCAGTTGAAGTCTTAGATTTACATTTTTTCACGATTGTAACTATTTCCTCCTGTGTCACATTACTGAGGAACATGGAGTTGGGATTTCGCTCTATGGTATCATTATAGTCCTCAATTGGAACTGGGTCTGGAATCCTTTCTTCCAATTTTGGTCCAATATTTACAAAATAATTATTGAAGCTTTCAACTACTTCCTTTATGTTGTCATTGTTTTTATTTCCGTCTAAAAAGTATTGAGGGTAGTCCCTCTTTGTGCCATTTTTAATAATGCTATTGAGGATGCCCCATGTTGCTCTCATATTATTTTTGTTCCTGTCCAATAATTCACTGTAATATTCTTTTCTACATGATCGTAGTATGTCTGTTAACTTGTTTTTATACTTTTTGTACTTAATTTCTGCCTCTATAGTTCTTTGTGCTATAAATTCTCTATATAGTGTATTCTTATTCTTACAAGCATTTTTTAATCCTTTTGTCATCCATGGTTGATTATTCTTTCTCTGTTTATTACTAAGTTGTATCCATGGACAATGTTTGTCATAAAGTATTATGAACTTGTTTAAGAAATGTTCATATGCTTCATCAACCTCTTTTTCATTGTACTCATTGTCCCAATCTTGCTTTTGTAGCTCAATTTTGAAAGCAGTCATCCTCTTCTCTGTGCACAGTCTTCGAAATGTCCTTTTGTCTTCCATGTTCTTCTTGTAGTGTCCGTCATATATTGTAAAAACTGGCAGATGATCACTAACGTCGGTTATAAGTAGACCACTTGTAGTGTTATTGTCAAACTCATTGGTAAAAATATTATCAATAAGCGTGGCACAGTGTGCTGTGATTCTACTGGGCTTTGTGATTTTTGGATATA
The DNA here is from genome assembly GCF_033978785.1 of Entelurus aequoreus. NCBI lineage: Eukaryota > Metazoa > Chordata > Actinopteri > Syngnathiformes > Syngnathidae > Entelurus > Entelurus aequoreus. The sequence goes on along the minus strand of NC_084735.1, from coordinate 62,740,644 downwards.
AACTGATGCTGTACATTGTATCAATGAAGTCATCAATAGACTTTTGCTTGTTAGGGTTCAATAAGTCAATATTAAAGTCACCACATAAGAACATTATTCTTTGACCATTATCCATGTAAGTAGCCTTGATCCATTCTTCAAATGTTTCTATACTTGACTTGGGTGATCTATATATACAACTGATGAAAATGTTTTTGCTTTTTTCCTGACATATTTCAATGGTTATACATTCTAAGATATTATCTATAGCAAATGACGTGTTTTCTACCACTTTGTAGTTCAGGTTCTTCATCACGTACACAGCTACTCCTCCTCCATTTTTGTTGGTTCTGTTGATGTAGTTTAGTTCATATCCCTCCAGATCAAAATTATTCCTTTTTTTTATCATCAATCCATGTTTCTGTGACAGCAATCACTTTGAATGGTTCGTTGATGTGTTCCAAAAAGTTCTTAATGTTGTTGTAGTTTGCATACAAGCTTCTGCTATTAAAATGAATAATTGACAATTTGTTATCGCATGTAATGTTGCTATTATATTGATCATCTGTGTAATAAAAACAATTATTACTGATATGGGAGAAAAAATTTGTATCTGGATCTATATCATTTTCCAAATCCTGGTTTTTGTAATCTTTGTTGCAGAAATTTTTTAGTTCCATATTTTCTTGTTCAACAATCTTTGATGTTGTTTCAATAATCTCAAACAGTGTAGGTGGATGCAATCCTGAATGTAGGTCCTCTTGTTTAGTCGTCCCTTGGAACATAGTAGTGTCGATGCTGAATTTGGGTGTTTGTTTTCTGTCAGAGTCCATTATCATCGTTGTTTTGGTAGCTGTGTAAACTTTAAAAATTGTCCAGGTCCTTGATGTCATGGACAACAATTACTCTTGCTTCTGACCTCCATTCAGCTTGATGTAGATTTTACAGTTGGTGCTCCAAGTTCCCTGGATTTTTCCTTGCTTTCTCAAGTCGCGTGCTTTCTTGGCGATTCCAGCATTGCGTTTTGTGAGATGCTCATTCATGTACACATTTGTTCCCTTCAGCTTCTTTCCCTGTCTCAGCAATGCCATTTTAGATTTTCTGTTTACGAGTTTCACTAGCATGACTGGAGTGGCGTTGTTGTTTCTTCCGTTCAGTGGGATGCATTTTTCGATGGTATTAATGTCAATTTCAATTTCCTTTGATTGCAGAAAGTTGACCACTTGCTGTTCTGCTGAGATCATATCCATTTCATCTGGTTCACCTTCATTATTCACAGCTTTCGCATAGGATCTTGGTTTAATTCGGTGCCCAGTCACGATGATATCATTCATTCGTTTGTCCTGATCCATTTCATCTATGATATTCCTCAACATGTTGTTGTCTTCTTGAAGGGTCTTCATTCGTTTGCCCATTTCAGTGGCTTCATTATTTCTTCTGTTGTTCTGAGATTGCAGATTTTCTATATTTTCCTGCAGACTTTTCACATCTTGTTGGTGTTCTGTTGTTACTTTTCTCAGATATTCTTTCAATTCTTTCATTTCTTTTTTCATTTCTTTCATTTCTTCTTTCATTTCTTTTTTCATTTCTTTCATTTACTCTTTCATTTCTTCAAGTATTTGTAGTATCACTTCTTGATTCCCATCATGTCCTGTGTCCAACCTCAAAACTTCTTCCCAGTTGTGTTCTGTAACAGCTGATATATATATATATATATATATATATATATATATATATATATATATATATATATATATATATATATATATATATACACAGTATATGTATATATACAGTATATATATATATATATATATATATATATATATACAGTATATGTATATATATATATACTGTATATAT
>NC_084735.1:62611302-62733802 GCF_033978785.1 Entelurus aequoreus | reverse complement strand
GACAATTTGGGACAGCATGGTGGCCAGCTATTAAGTCGTCTGTTTTCATCGCAAAATTCCACAGTATTCTGGACATCTGTGTTGGTGAATCTTTTGCAATTTGTTCAATGAACAATGGAGACAGCAAAGAAGAAAGCTGTAGGTGGGAAGCGGCGTATTGCGGCCGGCTGCAGCAACACAAACACAGCCGGTGTTTCATTGTTTACATTCCCGAAAGATGACAGTCAAGCTTTACTATGGAACAGAGAGGTCAAGCAAACACGGTTGGATTGGACCACACACACAAAGTACAGTGTATTATGCAGCGATCATTTCGAAAGATCGTGTTTCGAAGAGGGTCCCTTGCGAAGGGCAGAGATAGGCATCGCCCCCACCCGTCGACTGGTGCTGAAGAAAGGTGCGGGGCCAACTATTTTCAACAGACCACGGCCAGGCATCAGTGGCAGTGTCACTGTCAGTGCTCCCAGTGCCAGTGCTTCGACAAGTTCAGACCACCCCACCCCCTCCACAAGTGGACAGACTGTGCACATGAGGTCTGCATTTGCCAAAAGGGAAAGGAAGAGGGTAAGGATCTTGATTTCCAGTTTCCATAGTCATACTCACAGACATAGTCATAGACTACTCCATGAACAATGAAATAAATTAACAATAAAATAGCGTCTGGTTCAAAGCGGTATGGCTCTATCCCTTGTTGCGGTTGGGCCTTGCTGAGTGGTCCTGCCACGGCTGCCACGGCGCCTCTCACAGCATCTTCCCTATCTGAATCGCTCCCACTGCCCTCTAGTCCTTCACTCGCACTTTCCTCATCCACAAATCTTTCATCCTCGCTCAAATTAATGAGGAAATCGTCGCTTTCTCTGTCCGAATCGCTCTCGCTGCTGGTGGCCATGATTGTAAACAATGTGCAGATGTGAGGAGCGCCACAACCTGTGACGTCACGCGCATATCGTCTGCTACTTCCGGTACAGGCAAGGCTTTTTTTATCAGCGACCAAAAGTTGCAAACTTTATCGTCGATGTTCTCTACTAAATCCTTTCTGCAAAAATATGGCAATATTGCGAAATGATCAAGTATGACACATAGAATGGACCTGCTATCCCCGTTTAAATAAGAAAATCGCATTTCAGTAGGCCTTTCAGTTGTGCAATGGATTAAGCAAATAAGTCAAACTAATATGATCTAGTTTAAGAAACTGTTCAAACTCCGTGTTTACAAATTACAAACAGGAAGAATCCTAATAAAAATCTTGAACCTAATTGAAAAAAGATACAGAACAGCTCCATTTCAAAAAGAGAGGTAAAACAAAAAGTAGTGAACAGAAGAAATAAATGATAAATAAATACTGTGATAACGTCGGACGAGCAGAAATGCACGAAGCCATGTTTGATTAGTGGAAGTCTACTGCTTCTTCAGCACCTGCAGTGAGCAATCTCGTCCAAAAGATGGCGCCATAGCACAAATAATAAAACATCTTCCCGTTTATGATGTGTGCTGCGCATGTCAAGGTAAAGTATTCTGATTTAAGGTGTGATGCATGAAAATGTGCGTCATAATCAGATACTTTTTTTCAGGGTCCATGTTCACAGGAACATTCTATTGGGAAAGATGATCAGATTAAATACATTTTGTCCATGTACACATGGTTAATGTCATCCATCGCTTGTATCAGCCTGTCGCGGCCTTGGAGGAACTTTTCTATTGTCTATTGCGGAATTCATATGCCGTAATCCATACATCTATTTTCTACCGCTTATTTGGGTGTTACCATTTAGTGGTCAATTGTACGGAATATGTACTGAACTGTGCAATCTACTAATAAAAGTTTCAATCAATCAATCAAAAAATCTATTTCGAGGTCGCGGGGGGTGCTGGAGCCTATCTCAGCTGCACACGGGTGGAAGGCGGGGTACATGCCGCAATAGACATGTTGTAATGAAAAATTGTAAATATGTGATGTATCATAATGTAACTGTACGCATGTTCTAAATATAGTAATACCCTTATTTCGCTAATATTTGTACAGTACTAACTATGATATGCATATGCATTTTTTTGTTATTTTTTTGCTGTGATTGCATTTTTCTCACTAGACTCTTGTAGGTTTTATTTTGATGATATTTAGTCAAATATCTTGTTGATTCTGAACTGGTCGACTTCTTCCCCAAACGAGTCAGCTTTTCTTTCTGTCACTCACACACAGATAATGTCAAATTGTATGGTCAATTAAGTTTTCTCTTGTGCAAAGTTATGATATTGGACTTTAAACTGTACTCACCTCTATTGATTGGCAACATTTCTTGTGTATTTTTCCTGTTTTCAGACCAAACCATGGCCAACTTTGGTGGACACGCCATCCCCGGCTCTTTCTTCTTGCTTTTTGGATTTTGGCTGACAGTGAAACACACTCTCCAGCACCACTGGAAGAAGACTCATCCCAAAGGCAGAGACATTGTGCCTCCTTTCTCTAAACGGATGGACTGCATTGAAGGAGGATTGCAAATCTTTGCTTCATTTGTTGGTCGGTCTCCTCTAAACGCGTGACTAAAACGTTCCAAAGTGGCTCTAACTTAATTTTCGTCTCAGGCATCATGGTGGAGCAGTTTGTGGTGGACGGCCCACACGCTCGCCTTTACGACACGCAGAACAATTCGTGGGTGAAGCTGATGAACTGGCAGCACAGCACCATGTATCTCTTCTATGGCATCTCTGGAATAGCTCTGGTCGTGAGCACCATGTCCAAACTGGTACCGGTCGGTGTGGACCGCTTTGCTCTCTCCTTGGCGCTGTTTGTAGAAGGTAAAAGACATCTGTTAACATTTGTATTTGTTTAATAAGGGACATTTCCCTGACCTAAAAATACAATAAAAACTACATCCATGCAATCAACATTTTCACGATACAAAAAATAAAATAAAAATAAGAATTACATTTATATAAAATTATACTGTAAATACAACTAGAATAGCTATTAAGACACAATAATTAGGACTCACAAGACCTGCTCAAAAGACTCAACTTGTCTGAACACATTTTTTATTTCATGTTTGATTTCTTGCCTTTTTGATATATTTTTTGCCTAACCTGTGGTGCTAACCGGATCAGATGTGCTTGTTAGCTAAGCCAAGCTAACTTACTTCTACTGCCTTTTTAAATATATTTTTCTATTCAAAAAGCCAATTTGGGTAAAATAATTTCTTTTTATGTATATATATATATATATATATATATATATATATATATATATATATATATATATATATATATATATATATATATATATATATATATATATATATATATATATATATATATAATGTGTATATCTGTATGTATATTTATATATATATATATATATATATATATATATATATATATATATATATATATATATATATATACCGTATTTCCTTGAATTGGCGCAGGGAATATAGTATTCGCACGTCTAGAATTACTGCCGGGTCAAACTCTTTTCTCAAAATAATTAACGCATGCTTGGCCTTATCGCCGGTTCATTATTGACGCCAGATCAAATTCGTTTCGCAAAATATTATTTTTTTTATCGCATGTCTATAATTTTCGCCGGGTTAAACTCGTTTCGCAAAATATTTAGCATATGGCTAGAACTTCCACCGGGTCAAATTCGTTACGTCACGAGTGACGCTTTACCTGTCCTCATTTTCAAAATGGAGGAAGCTGCTTTCAGTAGTTTGCAATCGCACAAAAGAAAAAAGATAAAGAGCTATTCAGTAGGATTTAAGGTCCAATCTATTGAATACCGGTACAGTATGCTAAAAAGAACAGTAAGCAGCTATGTTTTATTAATATACCGTAGCTGCGTGTGTCAAATACTGTATGAGTCATGAAATGACTCCCGCCTCCTGGTGGTAGAGGGCGCTGCCGCGCTAGTGATCCTTCTTGCGACTTCCGGTACTGCAGAAGAAGTGAACACACGCAGCAAGACATTTTTTTTTCCCTCTGCCTGAACTTTTAACAAGGAGGATTACATACCGGTATCTAAAATAAAACAGTTTTCTAAACTGGACTTTCAATCGAAGCAGGAGGTAATAATTAAAGGAATATCTCCATCGAGACAGAGAGACTTTTAAAACGGAAGAAAGAAAATAAGGAAGACTTCTATAAACAAGTTATTGATGCTTTTGGTCAGAAGGAGCTGCAAATGGACTCCATTTATAAGTACAGGTAAGACCATAATAACGTTTTTTTTTATTAAATGTGCTTTTCATGATGGTATGCTTACATCACACTCAAAGCGCACGCCTAAATTTACCGCATTCCTTTTGGTAAACGCCGGAGTGAGAAGAGGTTTTAAAATAATTACCGCATGCACGGCCATCCCGCCGGTTTCCGGTAAACGCCGGAGTGACAGGAGGTTTTAAATTAATTAGCGCCCCTGCGGCTATTCAAGGAAATACGGTATATATATATATATATATATATATATATATATATATGTGTGTGTGCATATATATATACAGTATGTGTGCATATATATATATATATATATATATATATATATATATATATATATATATATATACTTGGGCTGCAACTAGGGCTGCAACTAGGGCTGCAACTAACGATTAATTTGATAATCGATTAATCTGTTGATTATTACTTCGATTAATAATCGGATAAAAGAGACAAACTACATTTCTATCCTTTCCAGTATTTTATTGAAAAAAACCAGCATACTGGCACCATGTTGTGGACATTGGGGGTGCAGCATACACCAACAATAACACAGAAATGTAACTCATCAGAACTGAATCAGATATTGTACACGTTTCTGTTGTGAATAATAAAGGATTCATTTCAGGCTGCTTCTGAATAATAGCATGAAATATTCCAGCACTTTCATAACGTTTAGTTGTACTAAAGCGTCACTCAAATCTAAATATATTTATATAGCTTTATCGGCCCGGCTATATTGATCCATTATGAAACCAACCTGAGATATTTCTGTCCGTTACGTTTATTTCGAAATTGGTAACCGTGCGTTTTCTCTCTCAAAACGGAGTCAAATGTGCCGGAGACACATTATCAGCCCCGCGTTGCAACAAAGGCATAACTTTAAAGTTACTCACAAAAAAGCTGAACTCATAAATGCTTGTTGCCACTATGGACTTAAAAAGTTACGTACTATGAGTTCCTCCCTTCATCCATGGCTCCAACATGTTTCTTCTTCAGGTGCTCCTGAAGCAATGTTGTACTTCCGTGCCATTTTGCAGGAAACAGTCTTCTTTGAAGTCTTTAAAGTGAAGTGTTCCCACACTTTTGACGACTTTGGTGGTACACTTTTCTCCATTGAAACAATAACCTCAAGATGTTTCTCCGCTAAACTATCGGGAGTGTTTTCCTGCGCCATTTTTCGAATTTTTCCAGCAAAGGAGACGCCGTCGTCACGTGAGCTGCCCATGACACATCATTGGCTAGCTTATGCCACCTCATGAGACGTAGCCTCACCGCCGCCCTGGCGCTGTTTTGTACTGTTTTTGTACTTATTTTGATTATTGTTTCTCAGCTGTTTGTAAATGTTGCAGTTTATAAATAAAGGTTTATAAAACAAAAACAAAAACAAAAAAAATAACCAAAAAAAAAAAAAAAAAAAGTCTCCGCGCATTCGCATAGCATTGTTCCAACGAATCGATGACTAAATTAATCGCCAACTATTTTGGTAATCGATTTTAATCGATTAGTTGTTGCAGCCCTAATATATACAAACCCCGTTTCCATATGAGTTGGGAAATTGTGTTAGATGTAAATATAAACGGAATACAATGATTTGCAAATCATGTTCAACCCATATTCAGTTGAATATGCTACAAAGAAAACATATTTGATGTTCAAACTGATAAACATTTTTTTTTTTGCAAATAATCATTAACTTTAGAATTTGATGCCAGCAACACGTGACAAAGAAGTTGGGAAAGGTGGCAATAAATACTGATAAAGTTGAGGAATGCTCATCAAACACTTATTTGGAACATCCCACAGGTGTGCAGGCTAATTGGGAACAGCTGGGTGCCATGATTGGGTACAAAAACAGCTTCCCAAAAAATGCTCAGTCTTTCACAAGAAAGGATGGGGCGAGGTACACCCTTTTGTCCACAACTGCGTCAGCAAATAGTCAAACAGTTTAAGAACAACGTTTCTCAAAGTGCAATTGCAAGAAATTTAGGGATTTCAACATCTACGGTCCATAATATCATCAAAAGGTTCAGAGAATCTGGAGAAATCACTCCACGTAAGCGGCATGCCCGGAAACCAACATTGAATGACCGTGACCTTCGATCCCTCAGACGGCACTGTATCAAAAACCGACATCAATCTCTAAAGGATATCACCACATGAGCTCAGGAACACTTCGGAAAACCACTGCCACTAAATACAGTTCGTCGCTACATCTGTAAGTGCAAGTTAAAGCTCTACTATGCAAAACGAAAGCCATTTATGAACAACATCAAGAAACGCCGCCGGCTTCTCTGGGCCCGAGATCATCTAAGATGGACTCATGCAAAGTGGAAAAGTGTTCTGTGGTCTGACGAGTTCACATTTCAAATTGTTTTTGGAAATATTCGACATTGTGTCATCCAGACCAAAGGGGAAGCGAACCATCCAGACTGTTATCGACACAAAGTTCAAAAGCCAGCATCTGTGATGGTATGGGGGTGCATTAGTGCCCAAGGCATGGGTAACTTACACATCTGTGAAGGCACCATTAATGCTGAAAGGTACATACAGGTTTTGGAACAACATATGCTGCCATCTAAGCGCCGTCTTTTTCATGGACGCCCCTGCTTATTTCAGCAAGACAATGCCAAACCACATTCAGCACGTGTTACAACAGCGTGGCTTCGTAAAAAAAGAGTGTGGGTACTTTCCTGGCCCGCCTGCAGTCCAGACCTGTCTCCCATCGAAAATGTGTGGCGCATTATGAAGCCTAAAATACGACAGCGGAGACCCCGGACTGTTGAACGACTGAAGCTCTACATAAAACAAGAATGGGAAAGAATTCCACTTTCCCAAAGCTTCAACAATTAGTTTCCTCAGTTCCCAATCGTTTATTGAGTGTTGTTAAAAGAAAAGGTGATGTAACACAGTGGTGAACATGCCCTTTTCCAACTACTTTGGCACGTGTTGCAGCCATGAAATTCTAAGTTAATTATTATTTACAAAAAAAAAATAAAGTTTATGAGTTTGAACATCAAATATCTTGTCTTTGTAGTGCATTCAATTGAATATGGGGTGAAAAGGATTTGCAAATCATTGTATTCCGTTTATATTTACATCTAACACAATTTCCCAACTCATATGGAAACGGGGTTTGTATATACATATGTGTGTGCATATATATATATATATATATATATATATATATATATATATATATATGTGTGTGTGTGTGTGTGTGTGTGTGTGTGTGTGTGTGTGTGTGTGTGTGTGTGTGTATATATATATATATATATATATATATATATATATATATATATATATATATATATTAAGGCTGCAACAATTAATCGATTCAATCGATTATTAAAATAGTTGCCGTTTAATTTAGTCATCGATTCGTTGGATCTATGCTATGCGCATGCGCAGAGGTTTTTATTTTTTTTATAAAAAGAATTTTTTTTATTTTTTTGTTTTCTTTTTTTTAATAAACCTTTATTTATAAACTGCAACATTTACAAACAGCTGAGAAACAATAATCAAAATAACTATGGTGCCAGTATGCTGTTTTTTTCCCAATAACATACTGGATAGGATAGAAATGTAGTTTGTCTCTTGTATCCGATTATTAATCGATTAATCGAAGTAATAATCGACAGATTCATCGATTATCAAATTAATCGTTAGTTGCAGCCCTAATATATATATACATACATACATACATACATGTATGTGTATATATATGTATGACAGCCTCCTTAAAGTTATGTTATTAATCAGAAACATCCACCAGCTAAAATGCGCCTGTGAAGAGAGTGTTTTGTATTTTTCCCATCGTGCATTGCAGGGAATTTAAATGAGTGTAATTTTTAATTTTGTATTGTGCTTGGACCTTTGTGTTAGTTTATTTGTGCCATGAATGGGAAAGCCTGTCTACATTGGGTCATATATAAAAATGCTGTGCTGTGTACACTTCAAAGTGCAATTCATTGTCATAAACCCAAATTACTCACAATGGGCCCCATTCAGCAACCGTTCTTAAGAACAAATTTTGTTCTTAGGCCCACTTACGATGTTTTTAAGGAGGTTTTTGTATTCACCAATGTTTTCTTTTTGTTCGTATTTGTTCGTAGGTAAGAACAAAATCTACGAGTGCTCCAAAGCATTCTTAGGGTGGCCTATTTGTTCTTAAGTGTGACAAGTTCCTTTACTTTAGACAGACAGACAGAGTGTTTACCTATGCAAATATACGAAATTACGGGTGTTAAGGCCGAGAGTGGAGTCGTCTCTCTTGGTTGCTTTGTTGGGTCTGCTCCTGTCTCTGGCCATGCTCCCCCTACCCCAGCAGACGATGGCGTGGAACACCGCAGAGGGCACCACAAGGTATATGTTTCTTTTACTTTTTATTCATAGCTGTATGTAGAATTGGCTGGTTGCATCAGCTCTGCTCTTTTTTAATGTATTTAATGTCCCTTGTGTTCTTTGATGTTTGATGTTTCCCTCTTACACACATGTAAGAGGGATGTGTGCTATGGCTATGAGTTGTTTTTTCCCTTGGCCTCAGTCTGGATCCCCTCTCCAGGGTCCCAGGCTTAGACCGAATTGTCCCCCCCCCCATTGTTTACCTGTATCTCACCTTTTTTGTAAGGGGCGTCAGTGATCCTGTTCTGTCTCCCTGAATGGGATTGTGCTGAAAATTGTAATTTCCCCTCGGGGATTAATAAAGTATTTCTGATTCTGATTCTGATATGCATATTGGGGAAATAAGGGCGTGTGCGCCGTTTAACAACACGTCATGAATTTGAATGGACTCCTCTTAGGAAATCACTTATGAAGAAAGATAAGAAGAAAAGTAAGGAATTTATTGCTGAATGGGGCCCAATGTCTCACTCTTGACATTTTCTGAAACGTGGCAATCTTGATATTACCTATTAGCTTTTTAGCTAAAGCTCTGACTTACCTCTACTGACTTTGATACGTTTTTGTTATTTAAAAAACTAATCATGGTTAAAGTAAGTAAACACATTTCAGTTTTTTGTTGTTGTTGAGCCTGTGGTGCCAAACTAGCGAATACATATCAGACATATATTAGCTTATTTGCTAAAGCTAGCTCATTTACTGCATGTACTGTATGTACTATAACTTACATCACTTAGGCCTATTTCTTCTACCACTTTTGTAATGATTGGAACAGTACATTGAGACATACCCAGCTCTACTGGAACAGTGTTGCTCTTTAATACCATATAGTGGTTCACTCTGCTTCTATCCCACTTCCATCTTTGTTTTGAATTATTTCCTTGAGTCATGTGTGTGTTTATTGTGGCTAGAACCCTTTCAAAGTGAATTCCAGACCTTTAAACTTATTTTTGTTAAAAAAAAAAAAATTCTCAGTGGAAAGCAGGATGCCATGTGGCCAGACAGCTTGGTGGCCCTAGCAACATTGACTTGGGTGAGTTAGGTGTGGAAGAACCTGGCCCTTGACCTTAGCCTCATTGGGATTAAGTTGGGATAGTGTTTTTTTACCTCCATTTGATGCCATCTTATATTGTGTCCCAATGGTTCTGCTCATATGTCAGCACTTGCCTTGTTCCAGATTGTGTTTTTCTCTGCAGGCTTTCTGTTCTACTATCACGTGCACAGTCGCCCCCCGCTGGACGCTCACATCCACTCCCTGCTCCTGGTGGCGGTGTTCAGTGGGTCAATCAGCACCATGGTGGAGGTGTTCATGAGAGACCACCTTATTCTGGAGCTGCTCAGAGCATGCTTATTCATCCTTCAGGGCTCCTGGTTCTACCAGGTGATCACTGACGAGTCAGCGCCTCGCCAAACACGTTTTTAAGCACACCTGCACAGATCTAACACAGTACAATACATTTGCCATTGCAGATTGGCTTTGTGCTGTTCCCACCGAGCGGGCCGCAGTGGGATCTGACTTTGCATAGTAACATCATGTTTGTCACTATGTGCTTCTGCTGGCATTTGGCGGTGGCCTTGCTCGTCGTCGCCTGCACCACCGCTGCAGTGTGGTTGTAAGTAGTCGACCTTCTTTTGTACGAGACACAGAAGTAAACTACTGCTGCCTTAGGAAATATTGTAAAAAGTCATTCTGTTCCAGGCTCAGAGAACCCTAACTGACTGTACAGGCAGTGTTTTTTTTAACTCTCATGCTAGTATAAGCAGGAGTTATCCACGATAGGGGGTGACGTCAAAAAAGTATTCAAAGACAAATCATGATTTTTATTTATTACGAGTTTGTCAAAAATCGCTTTTTAAAAACCATCACCGTCCTTACTTGCTGCGGGTGTATGTCGTATGTCTGCAGCCAAGAGGAGCTTTTGTAACCTGTAACTTATGAAAGTTTTAGAATACAGTAGTTCCTCAACTTATGAGTTTATCTGGTTTTCCCTCCATCCATTTTCTACCGCTTGTCCCTTTTGGGGTCGCGGGGGGTGCTGGAGCCTATCTCAGCTGCAATCAGGCGGAAGGCGGGGTACACCCTGGTTTGTGACAGAGTTTTTAACTTCAAACACTTGTATCTTAAAGGCCTACTGAAACCCACTACTACCGACCACGCAGTCTGATAGTTTATATATCAATGATGAAATCTTAACATTGCAACACATGCCAATACGGCCGGGTTAGATTAGTAAAGTGCAATTTTAAATTTCCCACGAAATATTCTGCTGAAAACGTCTCGGTATGATGACGTTTGCGCGTGACGTCACGGATTGTGCGGACATTTTGGGACACCATCGTGGCCAGCTATTAAGTCGTCTGTTTTTATCGCAAAATTCCACAGTATTCTGGACATCTGTATTGGTGAATCTTTTGCTATTTGTTTAATGAACAATGAAGACAGCAAAGAAGAAAGCTGTAGGTGAGATCGGTGTATTAGCGGCTGGCTGCAGCAACACAACCAGGAGGACTTTTGAGTTGGATAGCAGACGCGCTACCGTGAGTACGCAGCTTTGGCTTCCAAACATTTGATCGCTTGCCCGTACGTGCGTGCCGCTATGTGCATGTCACGTACGTAACTTTGGGGAAATATATGTGCTGTATGAACTTTATGGAGGTGAACGGTACTTTGGGCTGTGGGATTGAGTGTGTTGTGCGGGTGTTTGAGTTGTATTGGTGGGTTATATGGACGGGAGGGGGGAGGTGTTTGTTATGCGGATTAATTTGTGGCATATTAATTAAAGCCTGGTTGTGTTGTGGCTAATAGAGTATATATACAGTATGTCTTGTGTTTATTTACTGTTTTAGTCATTCCCAGCTGAATATCAGGTCCCACCCGCCTCTCACAGCACCTTCCCTATCTGAATCGCTTCCACTGCCCTCTAATCCTTCACTCTCACTTTCCTCATCCACAAATCTTTCATCCTCGCTCAAATTAATGGGGTAATCGTCGTTTTCTCGGTCCGAATCGCTCTCGCTGCTGGAGGCCATGATTGTAAACAATGTGCAGTGAGGCGCTCCACAACCTGTGACGTCACGCTACTTCCGGTCAGGGGCGCCGAAAAGGGGAGGGAAAAGGACACGGATTCTAGGGGCCCATGATGGAGGGGGGCCCAGAGAGGCCCCTAATGATGATGAAATTATAATACAGGGGGCCCTGTAAAGATTCTTTTCATGGGGCCCAAAATCCCTAGCGGCGCCCCTGCTTCCGGTACAGGCAAGGCTTTTTTTATCAGCGACCAAAAGTTGCGAACTTTATCATCGATGTTCTCTACTAAATCCTTTCAGCAAAAATATGGCAATATCGCGAAATGATCAAGTACGACACATAGAATGGACCTGCTATCCCCGTTTAAATAAGAAAATTTCATTTCAGTAGGCCTTTAAATTTCCCAATGAAATGGATATAAATCAATTTGAGTTTTGCTTGCCCCCCCCCCCAAAAAAACAGCACAATTTAAGATGTAACATGCCTTTTAAATGTTTTAGATAAGAAATATTGTATAAAACAATACAATAGAATGTAGTACTATCAGTTATAGTAGTTTTATGAAGTAATGTAATGTTAATGTACATCATTTACCTTAGAGCGTGGACTTCTACGAGTGTGGACTTCTACGGGATCTCCTTCCAGTTGCTTCTCCGTCAAACACACCATCAGCAGCTTCTCCATATTTTCATTGACAAATGTCCGCCCTTTAGATATTATTTTAACATTAGCTGGCGTTAGACTCGTTCTGCTTCAGTATGGTGCAGACTAGCAGTGATACGCTCAAGCTGCTTCACCAATTTGGCTACAGTCTCTATCATATTTTTGATTGTTTCTTTTATTCAGTGAATGTCATCCACTTCTTCTTCTCAGCACTGTTCATTCACTCACATTTTTCCTTCCCATGCTTGGAAAAATAACGCTATGTCGATTTCTACCTATAAGCTAATGCTAGCGTGTAATACCAGATGTTCTGGTCACATCTTTGTGACATTTCCCACATCAACTAATGGCGGGGATGCTTGCAACTCAAATGTTTGCTTACAACATACTTGCCAACCCTCCCGTTTTTAGCGGGAGAATTCAGCGCCTCTACCGACAACCTCCCGGCAGAGATTTTCTCCCGACAAACTCCCGGTATTCCGCCGGAGCTGGAGGCCACGCCCCCTCCAGCTCAATGCGGACCTGAGACTGAGTGGGGACAGCCTGTTCTCACGTCCGCTTTCCCACAATATAAACAGCTTGCCCGCCCAATGACGTCATAACATCTAGGGCTTTTAGAGAGTAGAGTGCACAACTGCGCACACAACAAGGAGACGAAGCAGAAGAACGAGGAAATTACAGACATGGCGACGCCGTCGACGAGCAAGATGAATAAATATGCTTGCAAGTTCCAAAACGAATGGAAACAAGAATTTCAGTTCATCCAGGACAGTTCGAAGGGGAAGGTGTATGTTGCCTGTAAATTTTGTAGAACAGACTTCTCCATTGAACACGGTGGCCGAAATGATATACTCATCATGAACGGAGAAGTTAAACAGGACAATACTGCCATCTAATGGATAGCCACCGGAACACTGAAATTCAAGTATTTTTATTTTTTTTCTATGTAAATAAAATAAATATATATATATATATATATATATATATATATATATATATATATATATATATATATATATATATATATATATATATATATATATATATATATATATAGCTAGAATTCACTGAAAGTCAAGTATTTCATACACACACACACATATATATATATATATATGAAATACTCGAGTTGGTGAATTCTAGCTGTAAATAACCATGCCCCCCGACCAAGCCCCCTACCTCCCGATATTGGAGGTCTCAAGGTTGGCAAGTATGGCTTACAACCTAAAGCATATCAGTTAGCCAAGAGACAGCTCTTATCTGAAAACACTCTTAAGTTGAGGAACCACTATATTTTGTGTACCAAATAATATATTGCGAGAATAGGAATCTGGTTGAATAGAGAATCAATTCTGAATTGATTTGTTACCCCTAGAATCGGACTCAAATTTATTCATAAGTTGTTGTCAGATTCACATCTTCATTATGAAGTCCAAAGTACGTCTTTGAAGACGATTGACGAATATGTAATACATTTGTTTGATAAGAGAGCTCTAGTGTGAGGGCATGGTGCAGTATCCCAAGCAGTTATCCTTTAAAGGCAGAGGTTTCATTTCAAAGTACCATAACAACTATTATTTTGCACCACAATTGAGAAAATAATCCTTGTCTGGGTATGTCCCCACCTTTTTAGAGGATCATTTGGATCCTGCACTATGCCCTCAGACTAGAGCTGTCCTATCTACAGTGAGTCTGTGAGTATGAAATGATGAAGCCTGCTCAGATAAATAGATAATAGATACTAAACATTGTTTGCAGGTTTGAAAAATAGTTTTCGTCATTTTTCTCAAAGTGCCACACACTTGGTCTAGTGTATCATACGTGTATTTGTTATTAATTTACTTGCAACAATATGCTCTTCTACCGAGCTGTTTGACACTTCCCTATGTCACAATAAGTTCTGGTTCTGCGGTTGTCAGCACCGATTACCAGTGGTGACATCATGCATTGTGATGATTTTTAATAAATATATTTTATCTCCAAATTTGACCACTTTTGGTGAATTCTGACTTTTTCCAATGTATAATAAAAGTGATGGCACATAAATAGAATGTAAACCAAACTGCACTTTTTATAAAGTTTTTGTGACCTGCATTTAAAAACTCCCCTGTCAGGTTTGTGAGCCAGTTTGTTTACATTAAACATTGCCAACTCTATTGTATTATATTGTAAGGGCAGCTTAAGGCTGCCAAGTTTTAAACAATACGTTTCAGCATGGCTTTGAAGTCCATTACTGTGTCTATTAAAACATGGTTAACCTGCTTTTTTTTTTTTCCTTCCAAAAGCACCATGAGGAGATTCTCCAGAAGAGACCGAGACATCGAGATAGTATTGCGGAAGACATCACCCACCGCAAGTTCTGAGAAAGCTCTACTTGAAGAGTCAGAGGAGGAATAGTGGCTGAAATATATATATATATATATTTTTTTTTTGTAGTTTTGTTAATTGTTTTCACAGCTAACTAAAATGTGATTGACACAAAAAAAGCCTTCTTATCTTATTATAGTCCAAAACACTAAACATAAACATTACTTGGGGTAAAGGTGTGAGCTTTAATAATTGAGGTTTTTCATAATTTAACATATTTCTCTTTTATTATTACAAAAAATGAAATGTTCTGCAGTCGAAGAAAGTAAGGAAATTAATTAACATTGGCAAACATAAATATTATAACACACTAAGATGTTGCAAAACCACACAAATAAAACAGTTGACTAAATCATTGAGGTGCAGGTGGAAGATCAGGCGGACATTTTAGTGTAGGGGCCGTTGTGACGACGACTGTTGAGACAGATTTAGGAGAAGCTGTTGCCATGTGCTGCGGGAGCTGCTGGGCCTGAACCGTCTGGATGCGAACCTAAATGAGAGAAGGAGTTGTGGAGGCAAGGTCCAGTATTTGCTTAATGAATATTCATGAGATGCAAATTGCAATGTAAACCTGCGTGGCCTGTCCTTGCTGCTGGAGCTGCTGGAACTGCTGTGCCGTGACAAAGCTGACTGGTTTGTTCCCAGCGATCAGCTTTGTGCCTGCGGGCATGGTGGTCAGTATGATGTTCCTCCCCAGGCTGCTGATGCTGCACAGGAAAACAAAAGTGTAAGTATGCACCCCTGACTCAAAAAAACAATATTTTAAATACAGTGCAGACTTACTTTGTGTTGAGACTTCCCTTCACAATAGGTGTAGTCACCACGCTTTTACTTTTCAGTGGTTGGTTGAGGACAGAAAGAGGAACTGTGATCCGTGCAGGTAACTTCCCCTATGGCCAGGCCAAAATAAAGCCTTGTTCAAAGAAAATACTTGCTAAAGATCAAAATACACGCTAATCTGATTCCTAAAGGATTTAGTTAGTCTCCCTCTTGGTGACCACTTCAAAGTGATTTGTCAATTGACCAATGATATGCTGTTTAAAAAAACAAGGTCTTAGTGAGGTTTTTTTGCACTAGGGCTCCCTCTTCCATTGCGAAGTGGAATTACATTTAAAGCCAAGCCAATAGAACTGGTACTGTATGTTATACCACATATATTTTAAAACAAACATTTTAGGCTGAACACTAAGATTGTATTTTTACATCTTGGTCCCCCAATATGTTTTAGCTTTGGATTATGAGTTGGTTGCCATTGTGATGGCAAAGACTCACTACTGCAAGCCAGTGTAACAGTGGACATTTTTTAAAAGACAGTTAAAACACTTAAGTGTGTGTTCCATTAGCATTCCTGTAATGTTCCGTTATCCCTGTTTATTATTCAATATATTTATTTTATTTATTTGCAATGTTTCTGTTGCACCATGCTGTATGCTGATATTAGGTTGTACTCTTTGTATTTTAACTATGTGAAGCACTTTGTGAGAAGTACTATATTAATACAATTTACTAACATCGAAATATATATTTTAATCATTTTAAGTTTAAAGTTGCACTAATATAAAAAGAATATCAAAGTAGTGTAGTTGTGTTGATAACGTGTTGCTTATTTTTGTATATGTATTCGGGTTAGGAATTTGTTTTAGCTGTGCATGAAGAAGTTTTACATTTTGTATTGACAATAAAACATTTCCAAAAAAAATTAATATATGATATGGTAATAAATCCTCTTACTGTTTGTGTGTTGACCATGGTGGCAGTGGCTGTTCCCAGCTTGAGAGGAGAGGAGGCTCCAGAGGCCACCACGTTGGCGGCCATGGTCATGACGTTGGCACAGGTGGACACCGTGGGTGGCTTGCTGGCACTGGTGGATGCCAGCGTTAATGTCTGACCCTGCTTCTGTGGGATCACCCCAAGGCCCGGCATGATACGGATGGTGGTGCTGCTCTTGTCCGGGGAGGTGACGGTGGAGAAGGTGCGAGATTTCTGGTCCGCCATAGTGACGGCCAACGTGGGCATGAGACGTATGGCCGTGTCCCCTGCGGCTTTCAACAGGGTGGAAGCCATGGGTGTGGCTTTACTGCTGAGGGCCTCCCCCGTGCAGGATGCGGCGGAGGCGGACGGGTGTGGGGGTGTCACGTGAAGAGTGGCTGATATGCTCTTGTTGCCACCTGCTGCTGCGGTGCTTAGGAAATCAGGAGTCAGTTTGACTGTCGCGACTGGAGATTTGGTGAGAGTCGCCATCATATCCGGGGTGATTCGGAGGACAGTTTGACCTTTGGCGTCTGTGGTGATGGAGGAAGGTGGAAGACGCAAGACATCTTTACCCTGGATGCGGAGGTTTGTGGCGGTGAGTGGAATTCCTGCTGCTCCTTGAGTCTTCACTCCTAGCTGGCCTGTGATGGACATCTAAAATAAAACAATACATGAAATATATCAGTACACCCACACTTTAGATCCAATACAAGCACCTAGAAACTGTAAAAGACAGTAAAAAGAGATACTCAACCTTATATATCACCTGCACTTACATGAGGTTATTGTTATAAACATCCATCCTCCCTAAAATTATGTCTGCAAATATTCCCTCAAAACGCTGTCTTATAACAAAAATAAAACTCACTGGCACTTTAGAAATGATTGATTGCAGATTACTTTCCACTGCTATAAAGAATCTTTTATGGTAACTTTAATTGAAAGTGGTTTGATGGCGCTATCTGCAGAGAGATGCAGCTTTGAATCCAGCATAGGGCGCTGTTTCAAAAGTTAAATAATTTGAGATTTTTAAATCGGAAGATGATTTGACAAGACATGTATGCAGGGTCAAATGGGACAGCATTAAATGAATAAATACATCTTTTAAAAATTACTTGAATGTGTCAATTATGATTATAATTAAATACATGAAAGTTTAAATTACAATTAATGATTTAATATATTATATTTACTAATTTAATTTTGGCCCTTGTAAGCGCTTCATGAATTTTTTTTATCACACATTGTGCCTACTGGGTTGAGTTTTTTCTTGCCCTGATGTGATCTGTGATCTGAGCCGAAGATGTCGTCATGGCTTGTGCAGCACTTTGAGACACTTGTGATTAAGGGCTATATAAATAAACTTTGATTGATTGATTGATTTGAACACAGTGTCTGCAGAGTTGTTTTAGTACCGTATTTTTCGGAGTATAAGTCGCACCTGCCGAAAATGCGTAATAAAGAAGGAAAAAAAACATAAGTCGCACTGGAGTATACCGTATTTCCTTGAACAGCCGCCGGGGCGCTAATTAATTTAAAACCTCTTCTCACTCCTGCGCTTACCAAAAGCATGCGGTATAGGCAAGCATGCGCTAATTATTTTAAAACCTCTTCTCACTCCGGCGCTTACCTTATCATGAAAAGCACATTTAATTAAAAAAAACGTTATTATGGTCTTACCTTTACTTTTAAATGAGTCCATGCGCAGCTGCTTCTGATCAAAAGCATCGTTTATCTTTCTTCAGTTTTAAAAGTCTCTCTGTCTCGATGGAGATATTCCTTTAATTATTACTTCCTGCTTCGATTGAAAGTCCAGTTTAGAAACCTGTTTTATTTTAGATATGTAATCCTCCATGTTAAAAGTGCAAGCAAGCGATCGCTTCCTTGTTGCTGCTTGTTGTCTTCTTCTGCAGCACCGGTCTTCTGCAGTACCGGTAGTCGCAAGAAGGATCACTAGCGCCCTCTACCACCAAGAGGCGGGAGCCATTTAATGAGTCATATTTGACACACGCAGGTACGGTATATTAATAAAACATACGGTAGCTGCTTACTGTTCTTTTTAGCATATTCAACAGCTTGGACCTTAAATCCTACTGAATAGCTCTGTATCTTCTTCCCTTTATGCGATTTAAAATGATTGAAATTAGCCTCCATTTTGGAAAATGATGCCTTGAAAGGTGAAGTGTCACTCGTGACGTGACGAGTTTGACCCGGCGGTGAAACGAGGCATTCCGGTTTTTTAAAATAAAGCGCTTTGAAAGACGCAACTCCAACAGCAAAAAGTCAGCTCTCCACCACTACAAACGTATAATATTAATAATAAGAATTGCAATTACCGGTATATAATAACACAATATTGATATTTTTCTTCCCTTTAAGCGATTTCAAATTACTGAAATCAGCTTCCTCCATTTTGAAAATGATGACAGGGGAAGTGTCACTCGTGACGTGCGAAGTTTGACCCGGCGGAAATTCTAGGCATATGCTAAATATTTTGCGAAACGAGTTTGACCCGGCTGTAATTCTAGGCAGGCGAATACTATATTCCCGGCAGCAATTCAAGGAAATACGGTAAGTCGCATTTTTGGGGGAAATTTATTTGATAAAACCCAACACCAAGAATAGACACAGGCTGAATAAGTGTACGTTATATGACGCATAAATAACCAACTGAGAACATGCCTGGTATGTTAACGTAACATATTATGGTAAGAGTCATTCAAATAACTATAACATATAAAACATGCTTTACGCTAATCGCTAAATCCCATGAAATCTTATACGTCTAGTCTCTTACGTGAATGAGATAAATAATATTATTTGATATTTTACGGTAATGTGTTAATAATTTCACACAAGTCGCTCCTGAGTATGTCTCACCCCCTGCCAAACTATGAAAAAAACTGCGACTTATAGTCCGAAAAATACGGTACATGTTATATCTGAGGAGTTGAATCTTTGCAGACACGTAAACAAAAAGTCTGAGTGAAGAATATTTAGATATAAAAATGCATTTTTCTGATTAAATTAGTGGGTGTGTTAAATCTCTTCAGTCACTAACACATTCCGTCAGTGCCTGCAAATTTGCTTCCGAGGCATGATTACTGGTAAACTGCAGCAGATAGTGAAACTTAAGTCTGTCACTGAAGTTGCTGCTGTTTCTCAATGTTGTGTTTCAACTTATATGCTAGTGTTCTGCCGTTTCTTTTCTTTTCTACTCTGCTTCCAACCCGGGGTGGACCGCTAGCCTGTGCATCGGATGGGGACATCTCTACGCTGCTGACCCGTTTCCTGCTGGCCCCACGATGGACTGGACTTTCACAATATTATGTCAGACCCACTCGACATCCATTGCTTTCGGTCTCCCCTAGAAGGGGGGGGGTGGTTACCCACATATGCGGTCCTCTCCAAGGTTTCTCATAGTCATTCACGTCATTCACATTGACGTCCCACTGGGGTGAGTTTTCCTTGCCCGTATGTGGGCTCTGTACCGAGGATGTCGTTGTGGCTTGTACAGCCCTTTGAGACACTTGTGATTTAGGGCTATATAAATAAACATTGATTGATTGATTGATTAGTCACATTTCTTTATATACACAAACACAGACACACGATCACGGTCAATAAAGGTGGATTGTTGCCGGATATGACTTTGCTACTGTTTACTAATGCGGTATCTTCTAACAGACATTTCCGCCATGTTTGATCGAGGTGTAAATGCAAACAGCTGATCACCGTGATCCTACTCAAATTAATCAATCATCGATCACATAGGGTTTCGAATCATTGGGTTGGCTTATATTGCAACATAAGAACATTCAAATATGTGTAAAATAAATATATGTCAATAAGATGGCCACCTCTGTAAGATACACCCACAACAATTAACATATTGTTAAATAAATCTCCAAGTGGCAGTTAACTTGCGTACCTGTTTGAGGTTTGGGTTGGATATTCCTTGCAGCACAGCAGGCGTTGTTGTTGGGTTGCTGCCAGGTGACTCAGCCTGAGGTCTGGCCACAGTTACCGTGGAAACAGACAGGGTGTTCGGCATCTGTACTGGAGTACCAGGCTGGCCCCTCAGAGGCACCGACACCATTGCCTATTGTGACATGACACACACACGGAGGTACTTATATATTTGGTATATGTTTCAGGCAATTAAAAACAAATTTGTTCTTTTACCTGTGAGATGCCTTTTGCCGCCAATGACACCGGCATCCTGATCTGATGAGGGCTCTGATGGACCAACGCAGCCTGTTGACTTCCTGCTGGAGAGCCCAGTCCAGGTTGAGCAGAGACCACCCTCACCTGGGGGAGGGAGCCTGCTGCCAGGTGACTCACTAGTCTCGCCGCGTGTTGGGAAGTGACAGGCTGTGGTGCAGCCGGAGCAGCCTGACTGGTGGGTATGATGGAACCCAGCTGAGGCAAGGATGGCTGCGACATGAGGAGGACGCTGGAAAATATGTATTTCAAGGTAACTGAATGAAAATTTGTGTGTGACGAGAAGAATGAAAACGAACCCTGTACTAGTTTTGATTGCATCAGGGACTGCAGCTTTTGTTGGTGTGGTGGCTGCACAGGGTAAAGGCGACTTTGGGGTCCCCAGTGTGTTTGAAGTAGGCGTAGAAGGGGTTGGGGACAAGGGTCCAGAACCTATATCCTGTCCTGCTTCCAAACATCCAGATGTTTTACTAACTCCATCTTTGCTTGCAGATTTCTGACAGTAGAGGACACATATTTGCAATGACTTCCAAGTAGGAAAATTAATAAATGAGAGGCTAGTTGTCTCACGGGCTTAGATGCAGGTTTAGGCTTCTGCTGCAGAGCCTTTCTTGCTTTTGCAGCAGCAGCTTGAGCTTGGTGGATCCTCTCTGGGTAGGTTAGAAGACAACCATTAACAGCGCAAACAAATTATTGCAACATCTACGGTGACTTAATTATGTCGTTTTGTATGATATGGTTTGCAGTGGTGTCATAGTGAGATCCGCCACTGAGTAAAAGCTCCAATTAATGCGTCTATTCAAGTACACAGTCTCCCCTTATCGTCTACAATTGCAAATAACTGTAGTCTCTAGTTAGCACCATTGTCAAACATTGGCATTGACAGCTTTGGCTGTAGACAACCTCCTAATCTATTTGTTTTAACTTCACAAGGTCTCAGTAGCTAATAATACGTCTCTCATAGCATCAAGTAGAGCTGTGGTGTTCGTGAACGAATCAAGTCTTTTTCTACATCTCTATTAATTGAATGATGACAATTGATTTGCAGTTGCGAGCCGTTCGTTTAGAAGATATTTTTTTGTCTGCACATGCCGATTCAGCGCCAACAAATTCCCACGCTGCATGTGTGCCATTGAGTCAGTCAAAGGAAATGCAGCAGCATTTGGATTCACTTTTCTGGTTCATTGTTCCAACGTGGATATGTAAAGTAATTTAGGTGTACACACACCAGGTAGGATAGTACAATTTTGTATAATGTCCAGATTTTTAATCTTGTTTTATTTATACTTTTTACATATTTTTTTTCTTACTTATGTGTATTTTTTATGTAATGTTACAATGTTTTTGTGCTATTAAGTTGTTGTTTTTTTTATTTAGAAAATTCAAAATAGTGATGTAACTGTCAAAGCATGGGGATATGGTACCACCTTATTGAGTGTTTACATTGAAAACACAACTATATATAGTCAATATGCATCATAACAAAAACAATAATACTGGAAAAAAATTTATAGATAATCCAACTAATATCGACTACTATACACAAGTTATGGAGATGATATCGGTAGAAAAACTACATTAGGTTAATGAGTCATATGGCAAAATATGGCATCCATTATATTTGTTTTAGTAGAGTAGTATAGTATATAGTAATCTTTCTTTCTTGCGGTGAATAACGGCCACAGTTTGGTTGTCACGTTTATGAGATGCAATGCAAGTGTAAGTCACTGTGACTGTTCTTTTATTATTGGCTCTGACGGTGATGGAAATAAGTACTAATAATAATGATAAATATTGTTTAAATTTTTTTGTTGTTGTATAGTTTTTAAATCACTATTTTTGATACCATTACCATTATAAATGTTTTGTTTATGTTTTTTTAGTATTGTATTTAATAATATTGTAATCATATATCTGCTCAATTGCAACGTAAAAGTCTATCCTAAGTATTTTAAGATGGGATTGGGTTGGAGTTGCTCTAATTTCTTTTATTAGATGGATTAACAGTCTGTGTGATTTTTGTAAATTAAAATAAATGACGCCGTCTGCCCAATTGCATCTGAGATAAACTCCAGCACCCCCCGCGACCCTGAAAGGGACAAGCGGTAGAAAATGGATGGATGGATGGATTGAAAATAAATAAGTGTATCACTAGGATTTCAGAATAATTACCAGAAATTAATCAATATTAGTATGAATTTAAATAATTATAAACTACATCTTATCTTAATACTACTACCAGTCATTGTTTCATTGACTAATAAAAAAATGAAAGAAGAACCAAAACAAGCTTGTTTTTTGAACGGCTCCTCAAGATCTGACTCCCTTTAAAAAGTCATAAATCCCGTCTCTAGCTTAAATTAGTAAGGAGAATCCTTATTTTTTAAATAAAGTGTGTGTTTTGTCGCGTACCAAACTCTTCTTGACTGCGACTGCGATGAAGATAGATCCACAGTTTGCGTCCGATGTCGTACTTGACACAGGGATCTTTCTCATAGTGTAATCTATCCAACGCCCCGCTGACAACTGTGTTCACCTTCATGGCATAAGAAAAAGCCTGTTTATCGCCGATGTCATGAAAAGACAAAGTGGTACGCCTTTCTGACCTGTGCACTTGTGACGTCAGGGGCAAGAAACTGCGAGTCCTTGAGCAGTTCACAGATCTCTGCACGAGTTCCTTCTCCATTGGGTAGCCGGGCTGCTGCGTCCCGCACTACAAAACGGGAAAAGAGGGTTGCTTGAAACGCACTCTTGAAGCCATAACATAGAAAATCTCTGACCTAGAGAGAGGATGGTGACATAAGGCGGGCGGTTTGAGCGGAGCAGAGTGTGCTCCCGGGCTTTGTTGAGCGACATCTCCTTATCGAACACTCCCTTAACAGGACCCACCACTGATTCGAAGCCATGCATCCGAAACGTGAAAGCTTTGTGGGGTTGATTGTATCTCTGCTGCTCCTAATCAACACAAATCAAAGAAATGTTAGCTTGTTTGTAAACAAACACCAAAAATACAAGGCACATTAAATAGCAAAAGCTACCTGAATTTGGAACAGCTGTCTCTCATCTCCTGTGCTGGGTCTCACCACATAATCAGTAGACCTGTTGATAAAATATGTACGCTCTTAATATATTTTTTGCAATATTTCGCATTTACATAGATTGAGACTTACACTCGTGGCATTGGGGGTGTCATCTCAAAGGGTTCTTCACTTTCTGTCTGTGGGCGGAAAAGATGCCGTTTAAAAAAACAATAACATGCAACAACAGTTATTGTACATGTATTATCATCTCTGTATGTAAGGATGAGCGATATGGCCATCACAATATATTATTTGGTATGTAAATGATCATAGAACCATTTCAAAACGGGTTACACAGGCTCCTAATTATTATTAAATTGACATATGCAGTAACATTGCGTCATTTCCAGTTGTATCATGTTAAAACTGTTATTAATCTACTTGCTATTTTACTGTTGCAACATGTTTTTATCTACCCTTACGTAATATGTATTCTTCTGTAACCGAGTAGTTAAAGGACCAGTATTGGCTATACATTTTGAAAATCGTTGAATGACTTTTGATCACAATTATAATCAAACAAAAGCACAGGATGGCGGTGTAACAATATACATTTTTTTAATTATTTCCTACTATAGCTGGGTTGCATTTGACGTCATATCCGTTTACTTCTTCGCAGCTTAATTCACACGATGGTCAAACAATTTGAACGTAGCATTAAAACAAGTGAGAGTGAGTGTAGAGTTTAAGCAGAAAATGCTGTATTGCTGTTCTGTTCTTGGGTGTTCCAGTCATTCAAATAAAGAGAAGCGAAAGAAGTGGTTCATAAAGGTAATAAAGTCAGGGAAAAAAAGTTTGTTGAAGGAAATAGCTCTTAAAAATATCACTTTCATGATGTTTTGGAATAAAACTGGACCATGCTGGTGTCTGCAGCAATCACTTTGTAAAATGTTTGTTTAAACATGTGATTTATTTGAGAAACTTTCTGTGTTCGAGTTTATTCATTTATTCTCTACTACATTAGTAGTGTTTGAGAACAGAATTACATGTAAAGAAAGGACAAAAGATCACATTGTGTTCTTTTGTGGTTGCTATGCCTAAATATAACTAAGAACTGGTTGTGCAAAAAAACTATCGTCATGTTAAGTCTTAATCATAATTATTGTAATTGTTGGTCCGATCCACCGTATTTTCTTTCTCGATTTTCATAACAGAAACTAAAAGCTTAAGTTGTTGCGCAGGAAAGCCAAGTGCTTTATTCAACACGTTGACCACATTACAGCATCTTTGGTGTTATTCGTTAGCATCAAGAACATATCCTTAATAGTATTAATAAACTAGATGAATAAATCTATCGTAGGCTCAACAGCATATACTGTATCTTGACATCGCTAGATAACAGAGACATTAATAGCTAAATAAGGAGACAAAATATTAACTTTACACCATAAAAACTGCAGACATGAATTGTCTGAGATTTGTAGCAGGAAATCAACTGCAAGCAAACTTATCCTTTCTCTCATTAGCTTCACAATCTTAGCAGCACGGCACTCGTTATGTCAATCAAATACGTTACTTAGCAGTGCACGAATAAGTGAATTTTTTTCTTTTACTGATTCATTTGTGGACCCTTCCAGATGTAAAGACATGATGTGCCTCCAATCTTTTCTTCTCTAAATAACTTGAGTGTCAAATGAAGTGAGGTCGTAGAGAGCAGTAATCCCTCGGTGATGATACATGGTTTAAATCTTTAAAAAAATAAAAATTCTTGAGAGTGTAAAAATCCAATCCATCCCATTTTAAATATTTCCTTCATGATCGCTTTTATATTTGCCTCTAAACCAGCGGTTCTTAACCTGGGTTCGATCGAACCCTAGGGTTTCGGTGAGTCGGCCTCAGGGGTTCGACGGAACCCCTGAGGCACACCCGACTCATCGTGTAAATACAAACTTCTCCCTATCGGCGTATTATGGATACGGCAACAGCTGACTGGTTTGCAAGTGTGTAATTTGTTGTGAGTTTATGCACTGTGTTGGTTTTGTTGTTTGATCAAGGTGATGTTCATGCACGGTTCATTTTATGCACCAGTAAAAAACATGGTAACACTTTAGTATGGGGAACATATTCACCATTAATTAGTTGCTTATTAACATGCAAATTAGTAACATATTGGCTCTTAACTAGTCATAATTAAGTACTTAGTAATGCCTTATTCGGCATGGCCTTATTATAACCCTAACCAAATAACTGTAAATTAAGTATTTGTTACTTAGAATATGTTCCCCATACTAAAGTGTTACCAAAAAGATATAAATTTGTCTTGAATTTGAAAAAAAATAAAATTTTGTTTTTCACTAAAGAAGGGTTCGGTGAATGCGCATATGAAACTGGTGGGGTTCGGTACCTCCAACAAGGTTAAGAACCACTGCTCTAAACCTTTCAAAATACGCCCAAATCTGCACTGATTTAGGTAAATAAACAGTAGCCTAATGGGGCTCTCAACCATAGCCTGAAACCCAGAAGTGCCCGGATGTACTTAAAGGGGAATTGCACTTTTTTTGGAATGTTGCCTATCGTTCACAATCATTATAAGAGACGGTTTTTTTTTTTTTTTGCATTCTAAATATTAAAGGTTGGTTACAATGGATCTTATGGGAGCTGTGCAGTTCCGCCTTCAAAGCCCTTAAAAATAACCAAACACCTCCATTGAAGTAAATTTATAATAATGTTTAATATTTACGTATTTTGATTATTTTGAGCATACACGGCGCATTCATTTTAAAAATACATCACAACTTTTGCTTTTTTTTTGTCTTCATCACTGATTATTACTCACTACAGACTCCACGAGAGCCAACAAACAAAATTAAAAATCACTTATTGTACGATGTCTGCTGTCATTAGGAGGGGTTATGCTGGGGGTATTAGGAAAAGGGGACCAAGCGTCTTTTCGTGTCGTTCTCGCCCTTTTTGGGTTCTAAACGGCAGTCAAAGTGTACTAACTTGTTGGAATACGTCCACAGACTTCTTCTGTCCATGTAAGGGGCATGATCTATGATCTATTGTCAACTTCCAGAAACCAAGGAAGTGAGAAATCCGCAGACTACTCCATGATGATGATGTAAACATAGGCTCACACGGTAGTGATCACGGCGCCGCTAAACCTTGCACAAACAATCGCTAAAAATCCTTGACCGAAAACCACAACACCATCACTGTTTAGTACTTAAAAATATAGACTGTTAAATTTTAACAACATTCAAAGATTAGCATCAATACGAATGGCCCATAGAATCCTAAACAACACTGCACCAACTGCGACTACAAGAAACACACGAGCCTCCATCAGAGGGCAGTGTAACATACCCATATGTACCAGTAAAACCTCTTTTGCATGATCAACCTTTTCATTCAAAGTGATAAAGGAATGGAACGACCTCACAACAAACCTGAAAAGTCAAACATCATTCTTCATTCTAAGTGGAACTTAAAAAGTGGTTTGGAGCAATCGAAGCTGCTCACACGGTCACTGAGGTGGGCACTATGTTTGACCCACATGTCAACTTAAAGGCCTACTGAAACCCACTACTACCGACCACGCAGTCTGATAGTTTATATATCAATGATGAAATCTTAACATTGCAACACATGCCAATACGGCCGGGTTAACTTATAAAGTGACATTTAAAATTTCCCGGGAAATATCCGGCTGAAACGTCGCGGTATGATGACGTATGCGTGTGACGTAGTCAGTTAAACGGAAGTTATGGTACCCCGTAGAATCATATACAAAAAGCTCTGTTTTCATTTCATAATTCCACAGTATTCTGGACATCTTTTGCAATTTGTTTAATGAACAATGAAGGATGCAAAGAAGACAGTTGTAGGTGGGATCGGTGTATTAGCAGCGGACTACAGCAACACAACCAGGAGGACTTTGTTGGAGAGCAGACGCGCTAGCCGGCGACCTCACCTTGACTTCCTACGTCTCCGGGCCGCCAAACGCATCGGGTGAAGTCCTTCGTCCTTCCGCCGATCGCTGGAACGCAGGTGAGCACGGGTGTTGATGAGCAGATGAAGGCTGGCTGGCGTAGGTGGAGAGCTAATGTTTTTAGCATAGCTCTGTGCGGTCCGGTTGCTAAGTTAGCTTCAATGGCGTCGTTAGCACAGCATTGTTAACCTTCGCCAGCCTGGAAAGCATTAACCGTGTATTTACATGTCCACGGTTTAATAGTATTGTTGATTTTCTGTCTATCCTTCCAGTCAGGGGTTTATTTTTTTTCGTTTCTATATGCAGTTAAAGCACGATGCTATCACGTTAGCTCGTAGCTAAAGCGTTTCGCCGATGTATTGTCGTGGAGATAAAAGGCACTGAATGTCCATTTCGCGTTCTCGACTCTCATTTTCAAGAGGATATAGTATCCGAGGTGGTTTAAAATACAAATCCGTGATCCACAATAGAAAAAGGAGAAAGTGTGGAATCCAATGAGCCAGCTTGTACCTAAGTTACGGTCAGAGCAAAAAAAAATATGTATTTCACTGCATTCTAGTCCGTCACTCTAACGTTCCTCGTCCACGAATCTTTCATCCTCGCTCAAATTAATGGGGTAATGGTCCGAATAGCTCTTGCTGCATTGAAAACACTTGGAAAATATGAGGGAGTGAACAACTGACAACGTCACGCTACTTCCGGTAGGGGCAAGGTTTTTTTTTATCAGAGACCAAAAGTTGCGAACTTTATCGACGTTGTTCTATACTAAATCCTTTCAGCAAAAATATGGCAATATCGCAAAATGATCAAGTATGACACATAGAATGGATCTACTATTCCCGTTTAAATAAAAACATTTCATTTCAGTAGGCCTTTAATATATATTAATTCATGCATGAGAGCATTTTGTTGTGAGGTGTGTTTGTTGAAATTATGTTGTTTTTTTTTGTTTGTTTTTTACAAATGAAGACATGTGAACAAGAGCATGTATTGTCTATGTGTGATGATGTAAATGATGGTTGGTTAATATTCAAGTCACATAATGTAAATGGAGTATTGTTGGCGGTTTTTGAATGGTTATTTATTGGATTTTATGGTCGAAATACAGGACCGCCGATTGGCTCCGCTGTAAGCGCACTTTAATTTACATTTTAAATAAATGTAATACATAAATGTAATACATTTTACAAGTTAGAATGCATTAAGAAATATGTTTTATTAATGATTGTGAACAAGAGGCAAACAAAAAAAAGTGCAGTTCTCCTTTAAACCCCTCCTGTGTTGAGGGACTTATTTCCTGAGTTTGTAAAAAATAAAATATTTTTGATCGTAAAAAGTTTCGCTTTTACCGCTGTAGTATACTGATACTATATTCCTGACACTTGGTATCATTACTGTCGATATTCATATTGACCGCCTACCTGTTTACTTTCAAGATCTCTATCTTAGCAGTTAGCATATCTTCCTACGGTGTGTAGTGCAGCATGTTTAGCTATTCCTCGTCCTCCAGCGATGATACTTGATACTTTTGCCGATACAGAGGATTGCTGACTAATGAGTCATTCATAATGCAGGTCAATTCCATATTTTTGGAACATATGTGACCTGTATCTGATTTTTTTAGTTCAGTGAGAACAGTACAATTCCAAATTTTTCATATATGACCCAGGCATCTTTTGTACATGGAAATAAATCGGATATATATGCGATGCGTCTTCAATGTGAACCCTCCCGCGCTGAGGTCCCATTCATCCGACCAGAACATCATCAAAAAGGGATAAGCGCCATAATTTTTAGCCAAATTAGGCGGTTACAAAATAAACAGTTGACAACGGCGCAGAAATCGGGTGAAAATAATATGTTTTAGGAACTCAAATGAAAGTTCCACCACTCCTGTCTACAACTGCTCACCCACAGACACGCACTTGAGACATCAAAGCAAAATATCCCGTACAACTGCCAGAGCCAAAATACTTGCCCTCTTTCTTCTAAATTTCTTCTAAATCTCCTACGCGCAATAATTCGCTTCAGAAAATGTTCACTATTTTATTGTAATATGAACGGCCACGTAAAAAGATCAAATTTGACTACAAAACCGAATTGGACATCCGACCCTGCAGTGTGAACGTAGCCTTAGAAGGGGTTTTGCCCTGTGGAGACATTCGCTGTAAGCAAGAATGCTACATATTGCGTAGAGGACGTATCCGTTCGTTTGTCGCTGTCAAATTTGCAGGACTGAGCTAGAATGTGTCATTAATATGCATTATCACAATATGTGAATCTTTGGGCACCACAAAAATTAGATTTGATCCAATTCTTATGGGTAACGATTCGATTCAAAATCCATATTTTTTAATAATATTGAGCGGCAGTTCTATGGTTCACTACATTCCTCCATAAAATAGACAGCTGTAATACATTTCTATATTACTTAAAAGAAAACTTGTTTTGTTTAATAAAATTATACCCAAACATTTAATAAAGTCAAATACAAATAAGGCAACGAGAGAAGTATCCCACACTTCTCTTTTCTAAAGTAAAACCAGTGAAGTTGGCACGTTGTGTAAATTGTAAATAAAAACAGACGACAATGATTTGCAAATGTTTTTCAACTTATATTCAATTGAAGATACTGTAAAGACAAGATATTTAATGTTTGAACTGAGAAACCTGATTTTTTTTCTGCAAATAATCCTTAACTTAGAATTTAATGGCAGCAACACATTGCAAAAAAGTTGGCACAAGGGCATTTTTACCACTGTGTTACATGGCCTTTCCTTTAACAACACTCAGTAAACGTTTGGGAACTGAGACGACCAATTTTTTAAGCTTTTCAGGTGAAATTCTTTCCCATTCTTGCTTGATGTACAGCTTACGTTGTTCAACAGTCTGGTGTCTCCGTTGTCGTATTTTACGCTTCATAATGTGCCACACATTTTCAAATGGAGACAGGTCTGGACTACAGGCAGGCCAGTCTAGTACCCGCACTCTTTTACTATGAAGCCACGCTGTTGTAACACATGGCTTGGCATTGTCTTGCTTTCAGCATTAATGGCGCCTTCACAGATGTGTAAGTTACCCATGCCTTGGGCACTAATACACCCCCATACCAACACAAAGGCTGGCATTTGAACTTTGCGCCTAGAACAATCTGGATGGTTCTTTTCCTCTATGTTCCGGAGGACACAACGTCCACAGTTTCCAAAAACAATTTGAAATGTGGACTCGTCAGACCACAGAACACTTTTCCACTTTGCATCAGTCCATCTTAAATGAGCTCGGACCAAGCAAAGCAGGCGGCGTTTCTGGGTGTTGTTGATAAATGGCTTTCGCTTTGCATAGTAGTGTTTTAACTTGCACTTACAGATGTAGCGACCAACTGTAGTTACTGATAGTGGTTTTCTGAAGTGTTCCTGAGCCCATGTGGTGATATCCTTTACACACTGATGTTGCTTTTTGATGCAATACCGCTTTTTGATGCAATACCGCCTGAGGGATCGAAGGTCACGGGCATTCAATGTTGGTATTCGGCCTTGCAGTGATTTCTCCAGATTCTCTGAACCTTTTGATGATATTACGGACCGTAGATGGTGAAATCCCTAAATTCCTTGCAATAGCTCGTTGAGAAATGTTGTTCTTAAACTGTGTAACAATTTGCTCACGCATTTGTTGACAAAGTGGTGACCCTCGCCCCATCCTTTTTGTGAATGACTGAGCATTTCATGGAAGCTGCTTTTATAACCAATCATGGCACCCACCTGTTCCCAATGAGCCTGTTTACCTGTGGGATTTTCCAAATAAGTGTTTGATGAGCATTCCTCAACTTTCTCAATCTTTTTTGCCACTTGTGCCAGCTTTTTTGAAACATGTTGCAGGCATCAAATTCCAAATGAGCTAATATTTGCAAAAAATAACAAAGTTTTCCAGTTCGAACGTTAAGTATCTTGTCTTTGCAGTCTATTCGATTGAATATAGGTTGAAAAGGATTAGCAAATCATTGTATTCTGTTTTTATTTACGATGTAACGTGCCAACTTCACTGGTTTTGGGGTTTGTACATCAACAATATGATTTTCCTGAGCAGCTCGACAGGACAGATTAAAAATATATATTTTTTAAAGTTGATTTTTGATATTTTTGAATCGATTAAGAATTGTTACAAATAAAAATCACTATTCATTTGAAAATCTTTTTTTTTTTGACACCCTTAATGATAGTATTAAAAACTTTATCGTTGGACAAATTTATATAATTTAGATTGTCTTAATTGTGCAACCATATGTGTTTTTATGAAATACCTTGACAACAAAATCTTTGGAGTCCAACCAGAGTTGACAAAGTGCAATGAGGTCCTTCTCTGTATCGTGGGTGGGGCCTAAAAAAAGCCCCATTATCATCATGGACGTGTATCACAGCATCAATTTATAAATCCGTCTTACCGATCCACTTCCACTGCTGTGTTTCATCAACAAATTCCACAAATGGCAAGAAACCACTTGGGAGAGCCATTACACCTTCTGAAAAATATAGTATAGTAGAGAACAAAAAATTAGATTTTGTATAGGTATTTTTCCACCAAGTTGTATAATTAATTTTAACTCAGCGTGGTTGTTTCTACAAGTCTACACACCTTTGGTCTCGCCTGCAAGAAACTGCAGCGCATGGAGGACCAATTCTGACCAGCAGGAGGCAGAAGAAAACCAAACGTTGAGCGCACTGGCAGGCGACAACTGCCACATTTGAACTTTCTCCTCCAACTGAGCGCAGATCAACACACAAACTTGGGGTTTAACTCACTGACTAACATGCATGTGAGCAGAATATATCGTAGATTGTACCACTGAAGTGCTGGTGAGATGCTCCGCCCTCAAGATGGTCTCCAACAAGCTGAAGAAGCTGATAGCAAGTTCTTCAACGACTACCGGGCTGCTTTGAGGCTCTTCCAGAATCCTGCAAGAATGGCGGTTACTTCCCAGAATTGTGACGTCCAACAGAATCAGCTTTTTTGTAAACATACTCCTCCTTGATGTTGGCCAGTGGTGTAGATGGAGTGTCTGTCAGGGAGTTGATGTTTGCCAGGGGAACTGACGGGGTTTCCGAAGCGAGAGTGTCACAAGGGTCCTCTAATTCCACTTTTACTGTCTTAATTTTCTTCTTCCTTCTCTCCTCTTTGATCTTTTTCTTGGGTAGAGACAGCTCAAAGAGTGCTGGTGAAAACATTTAGTTGAGTTATTTTTAGTTATATTACTATACAAGCTGTAAACTGACTATTCTAAATCCATGTTTAATTTCTATAGCAGTGTCGCTTGTAGGGTTGCCTGGATACCAATACTTTGTACCGGTACCAAAATGTATGTTGATACTTTTTGATACTTTTCAAAATAAAAGTGGCCAAAAAAAACTTCATTATTGGCTTCATCTGAACAGAAAATCTTACGATACACTGAATATACTGTATGTTTCTTATTGCACTCACAGAACAATTTACAATTTTCCATATTACATGTAGCCTGCTAGAATCTAGGATTAGATTAGAATAGAACCACATTGTTAAAGATAAAACACAAATTGTAGGAATTTGTTACAAAATTCAGTCCATTCACTTGCATTAGTTTACGCTACGTGAGCGGTTTTGACTGCGCTAATACTGTAATTGGCAAAAAGCTGTGTGCGCGTCTACGTATCTACATAGTTAATTACATTACCTGTCATTCTTTAAACTCTGTGTGCAGGTCTTGATGTTTATTTAAATGTTTACCTAAGTTTGAAGCAAAGATTGTAATACTTTATTGCAACCTTCGGCGAGGCATGTTTTAAAGCAGCACTTGAAGCGCTGCTCTTTTTTTTTTCTTTTTTGTCCTGTCCAGCTACTCAGGCCAATCATATTGTGGATGTACAGTAGATGCCCATATCGGCTGTACATATTTACTTTACAAAAAAGTGTGGAATACTTCTCTTGTTGCCTTATTTGTATTTGGCTTTATTAAATGGATTTAGATTATTATTTGGCGCAGCTGGGCCGGAGCAGGAGGGGATAAGGTATACACAGACACACATATTATATAGGGGATAAGGTATACACAGACACACATATTATATAGGGGATAAGGTATACACAGACACACATGTATATATATATATATATACAGTACATACATATATATATATATATATATATATATATATATATATATATATATATATATATATATATATATATATATATATATATATATATATGTACTGTATATATATATATATATATATATATACACACACACAAGTGTGTGTATACTCTAACCACCCACTGAGAACCAGCCGATCACCTCTCCCCCGTCCCCCACAGGTCCTGCTGCGTACCCCCCGGCCCCCAGGGACAACCCCCGACAAGCCCGCCCCCAGACGACTGCAGGCGTGTTTAAAGTGTCATCTTTATCGTTAGTTTTGAAACCCAAATACCTCTCTATAATGCGCTTCACGTACCCTCCTTATCAACAAGTAGAATTGTAGGGATTTTATTTTTTTGTTGCCATTTTTCCTCTTCACACTATTTCTGCTTTTATGCACTCTGTGTGTGCATACTGACACACTCAACATGTGCCTCGGCTCAGCAACGTCATTGCCGCTCGGCAGCATGCGGGTGAAAAACAAAATACCTGTATTTTTCAATGGCAGTATAGTACCATTTTTAAATTCATTAGTACCGTGGTACTTTAATAGTACCGGTATACTGTACAACCTTGAAATTATAACTGCTGGATCTTACATTTTCACTTTTGTGCGATACTGTGTTGGAATAAATTGACTCACGCAACGCTGCTTTGCGACCAATATTGGCCCTGGACAGGATGTCACTGAGATGGATGTCTGAGGTCATCAAGTCAGGATGGTCCTAAAGAGAGGAATCATTGGTGAGTAACTGATCACCACACCTAGCGTTGGCCGATAAAACGATAGCGATACATATTGCAAAATAACTTTTCCTGGACAGTATTCATTTTTCAACATTCTTTAGATGTAAGACGACTGCAGCACGAAGGTAATATATAGCCAAGGTGAGAAGAGGTCTCACTCTGTCATGAGACTTGGCCGAGTGAAGTGTGTGATAGTAGCGGCTTAAAATAGTGGGGATAGGACAAATTATATCCACCAAAAAGCGTAAAATGTTCATAATAATTCAAAAACGTCTCAGAAGGGAGTTTATGCGTTGTATAACTATAAATGTTGTCTTGTTTTTAGCGTGGAGTAGACGGTCGTTCTTTTATTTTAGCATAACTTTCATCTATTTCGCAATTTATGGAGAAATGGCGTCGCATTCGGGTATGTTTTGCCCAACATATCATCTGTGCATCAATATAATGATACATTACTAGGAAGTATGCCGATTGATCAGTCACTAATTAGTATTGGCCGATCTCACACATGGATGATTGGTATCGGAATCAGATCATAGCATCCCTATATATTACAAGTACAATGTGTGTACCGTATTTTTCTGACTATAAGTCGCTCCGGAGTATAAGTCGCACCGGCCAAAATGCATAATAAAGAAGGGGAAAAACATATATAAGTCGCACTGGAGTATAAGTCGCATTTTTTGGGGAAATGTATTTGATAAACCCGAACACCAAGAATAGACATTTGAAAGGCAATTTAAAATAAATAAAGAATAGTGAACAACAGACTGAATAAGTGTACGTTATATGACGCATAAATAACCAACTGAGAACGTGCCTGGTATGTTAACGTAACATATTATGGTAAGAGTCATTCAAATAACTATAACATATAGAACATGCTATACGTTTACCAAACAATCTGTCACTCCTAATCGCTAAATCCCATGAAATCTTAAACGTCTGGTCTCTTACGTGAATGAGCTAAATAATATTATTTGATATTTTACGGTAATGTGTTAATAATTTCACACATAAGTCGCTCCTGAGTATAAGTCGCACCCCAGTCCAAACTATGAAAAAAACTGCGACTTATAGTCCGAAAAATACGGTATATCATATTCAAAATCAGTTTTCTGTCAAGCATACTTGTTTTGTTGGCAATGCAAACTGCAATAATATCTAGAAGCAGCTTAATTAAGTCTGCTCTGAGTTCTGCTTGAGTGACTGTTTGAGTTGGTGTTTAGTCTCCATCTGGGCGTGACATCTTGAGCAATAAAGGTATCGAAATATGGCAGTTTGATTTTACGTGAATCAATACCCGGTAGATAAAGGTATCGAAATATGGCACCGTTTGATTTTACATGAATCAATACCCGATAAATAAAGTTGGTATGGTATGGTATGGTATGGTAGAACTGAGGGAATTTGGTCGGTGATTATAAAACAAGGGTGGGCAATTAATTTTTACCGGGGGCCGCATGAGCAACCCGAGCACTGCTGGGGGGCCACACCGACAATTTTTCAATTAAATTTTGCTCAAATTATTTTTGATATACCGTAAGATAAATAATAATAATAATAATATTTTCATTCAACCTAACTTATCTTTATACAAAAGCAGATGGCTTTTGATGGTTTTATTTTTAACACTTTCTTACACCACTGCCTGATGAATAATACAATGCAAAAATTTAAATTTCTGTCACTTTATCCTGCATCCTCTTTGTTGTGAATGTAGCACGCCTGTAAGGTGATTGGCGAAGAAGTAGGAAGCGTTGCTGTTGCGGAAATGAGGAGTGAGGATGGACGTGCGTGTGGAAAGAACGAGATAAGTTGAGCTGTGTTAGTATAGGTTGCTCAATAAAAGTTTAAAAAGAGCGTCAGACTTGGTGTGCACTTCTTCTGGACGCTACAATTGGTGGCAGAAGTGGGATGAAATGCCTCCCAGTTCGCCTTGCCATCAAACCTGGGAGTCTTCATTGAGGGCGGAATTCCCCCATGCCAAGCAGAGTGCGCTGCACCTGTAGACGCTGCCTCTCTCCTTCCTCCCTTTCTCTCTCTCCTTCCTCCCTTTCTCTCTCTCTTTGCGACGAGCTTCTCACGTCCGGGATACACACAGACATCTGCAGTGCTGCCGGCACCATTAAGTCCCCACTCAATGTCCTTTCCCTCCCGTTCAATCTTGACAAAGTCGCCAGGAAACATCGTGACACGTACCTCCCGATGACGTAGCAGGCTGAGCACACAAGCAGCGCAGTATGCGCACACAATTAAGCAGCGGCAGTATGCACAAAGTTTTACTTCTGACACCAATTGTAGCGTCCAGAAGAAGTGCACACCAAGTCTGACGCTCTTTTTAAACTTTTATTGAGCAACCTATACTAACACAGCTCAACGTATCTCATTCCTTCCACACGCACGTCTATCCTCACTCCTCATTTCCGCAACTCAAAATCACAACATCAACTTCAGGTCGTTACACTATATTCTTTAAACACAGCAACCTGTGCAGTCCATGTCTTGTTGAAAACACGCCATTCGTCATCAACTTTTCTTTTTTTAGCGTCTCAGGGATAACCGGGCATCACTTGTCGCTGTGCGCCTTCACTCACAGGACATACGCCCATAAATAACACTTTTCTAAATAAAAGCAGCACAGTTGTATTGCACGCACGACATGTTTTTTTAAATTTATTTTGTAATTTGTGATTGCCGCTGCGCGCACGAGCATACGTCCACACGGAAGTAATACAAATAACGCTTTTCAAAACAAAAGCAGCACCGTTGTATTGCACACTCGAAATAGATACTTATTAAAATTTATTTTGTAATTTATGATTGGCCTCACGCGGGCCGGACAGGGACGTACAAAGGGCCGCAGAATACCCAGGTCTGCTATAAAAGTACTGACTTTAGTACACATGTTCAGCCCCTGACAAAAAATACAGAATTCAATTAAAATAACCTTCTGATGTCATCTCATCTCACTTATTAGTAATGTAACATCTGAACATGACAAAAAATATTGATATTTATTTTAAACATATCGATATTGACCGATACATAAAAAATATTGTGCTCTAACCAAATGTACTTTATTCCTAGACATTTCTTACCAGTTGTCGCTTTCTTTTATCCCGATGGTTTTGGAGCATGACCTTCAAGTCCTGTTCTCCAAGCTGGATTTTTTCTGTACAAAATAACACTTTTTTTTCAAGAAAATATGCCAGGAGGGTGAATAGCCAAATTACCAGTAGTCTTCATGTCTTGGGTGGACAGACTGGGCAGAACTCTGAGTGAGACACTGGGTGTCGGAGAGGAGGGGGATTGTGGAGCCGGTGTCCACAGGGATAGATCTACAATATTAGCACATGCATTAAAATAGTAACAATGTAGGTAAGTAGAGTAAGGCTGCTCAGCTTGTAAAGTATTGTAACAGAAAGGTATTAAAAGAAAAAATTAATAAAACAGACTGACCGTCTTCGTCAGATGAAGCATTGCTGTCGCCGCACTCCGTTTTAACCTCCTTTAAAATGCGTCTCAGTCTTCTTTTAACCTTTTGCTCACGTATTTCAGCGTGACTCCTTGTCTGATGCTTCCTTTTCGGCGGAAAGTCCAGACCGTTGTGAACTGCAAAATCTAGCAACTCCTACAGCATGAAGACATATATTACAACCATCTGATGGGTAGGATTGTGGTTATTATTCTGCAACCAAACACCTTTCGGGAGACGAGGATTTGTTTCAGCAGTCGGTGGTAGTATTGCTGGAGAGAGTACAACCGTCGTCTTTGCTGAGACTTGCCACACAACTGTCTGTACTTGACGACTTCAGGGTTGAAGTAGCCATCTAGATTTGTTTAGATAATGAGCAAATAGAAAAACATCACTAATATTT
Organism: Entelurus aequoreus; assembly: GCF_033978785.1. Classification (NCBI taxonomy): domain Eukaryota; kingdom Metazoa; phylum Chordata; class Actinopteri; order Syngnathiformes; family Syngnathidae; genus Entelurus; species Entelurus aequoreus. The sequence goes on along the minus strand of NC_084735.1, from coordinate 62,695,353 downwards.
TAGAATAGAGAGTTGATTGATCAGACTGTTAAATACCTCTAAAAAGTTTCTGTGCGAGATGAAGGGGATTTCCAAAATGAAAGTTTCTGTTGTTGAACAGGTCATTGATAGTGCTTTCCTGCTCGGTGTCGTTGTTGTCAGGAAACTGGGGCAAAAACTGACTGAGGTGCTGCTTCTGGGACTCTGAAAGCACTTCAGTCCATGTGCTCCCACTCACCACAGAGAAGAATATTTCCGGCTGATGAGAAACATTGGTAGATACATTTTAACAACACATCCATTGATTAAGATTAAAGATTAAAGTACCAATGATTGTCACACACACACTAGATGTGGCGAAATTTGTCCTCTGCATTTGTGACATATGAAGAGTTAAATTGCACATCACTCACGTCTTCCAGTAGTTCCTCCGGGAGGCTGACCCTGCAGTTACCCAGCATGCACTCCTCAGTGATCTGACCGTTTTCTTCCTCTTTAAGGTCAAGAGGGTCAGTGAGGATGTGAGTGAGGACGTCCATTCTCCTCCACTGCTGTTGACACACCATAGTAACCCACATCAAATGTAATTAAAAATGCACAATGACACCGTGTTGTAAACAAACTCTATGCCACGATCACAAATGCGCATAGCTTTTAAAAGGTTACCCAACAGCAACCATCGTGCTTTTACTTCCAAACAAGGGCGCTTGTTTGTAGCATAAAAGTTAGCACTCACAGTCACTTAGCATGTCCTGCTACTTCGTAATGTATTGTATAAAGCCTTATATTTCGCATCAAATATATTAAACGTACGCTGTTGGAACGTTTGCATATGTACAAGTGTGTGACTTGATTTATACTTGTTAAAACCTTCTTAAGTCAGCGCTTACCTTTGTTTTGAGGTACTGTAGGGGGCGGGGGGCTGTTTTAAAGACGTACCGTTTTCTTCTTCTATTGTTACAGGATGTAACTGAATGACGCTCTCAGTTTGCTGTCGCGCTCTACAGGTAGTGGGGTGAACTACGGCGATACATCATCGAACTACAGTATCTTATTAAGTTGTCGTAGCAACTAAATTGCATTTTAATGTCGCTCAAATAGAGCTAAATATTTAGTTAAAATTGTTTATTAAGACGTTACCAGGAAGGAAAAATGCTTTACTTTTGACTGGATGCCGGTAATCTAGTGTATAAACTAATGTTACCTTTAATGCTACATGCTAGTATTGTACATATTGTATGCAGGGGTCCCCAACGCGGTGCCCCCAGGCACCAGGTAGCCCGTAAGGACCAGATGAGTAGCCCGCTGGCCTGTTCTAAAAATAGCTCAAATAGCAGCACTTACCAGTGAGCTGCCTCTATTTTTTTAAATTGTATTTATTTACTAGCAAGCTTGTCTCGCTTTGCCCGACATTTGTAATTCTAAGAGAGACAAAACTCACATAGAATTTGAAAATCCAAGAAAATATTTTAAAGGCTTGGTCTTCACTTGTTTAAATAAATTCATTAATTTTTTTACTTTGCTTCTTATAACTTTCAGAAAGACAATTTTAGAGAAAAAATACAACCTTAAAAATGATTTTAGGATTTTTAAACACATATACATTTTTACCTTTTAAATTCCTTCCTTTTTTATTGTAAAAAATAATAAATACATCTTAATTTAATTCTTCATTTTAGCTTCTGTTTTTTCGACGAAGAATATTTGTGAAATATTTCTTCAAACTTATTATGATTAAAATTCAAAAAAAATATTCTGGCAAATCTAGAAAATCTGTAGAATCAAATTTAAATCTTATTTCAAAGTCTTTTGAATTTCTTTTAAAATTTTTGTTCTGGAAAATCTACAAGAAATAATGATTTGTCTTTGTTAGAAATATAGCTTGGTCCAATTTGTTATATATTCTAACAAAGTGTAGATTGGATTTTAACCTATTTAAAACATGTCATCAAAATTCTAAAATTAATCTTAATCAGGAAAAATTACTAATGATGCTCCATAAATTCTTTTTAAAATTTGTTTCCAAAAGATTCGAATTAGCTAGTTTTTCTCTTCTTTTTTTCGGTTGAATTTTGAATTTTAAAGAGTCGAAATTGAAGATAAACTATGTTTCAAAATGTAATTGTAATTTTTTTCGTGTTTTGTCCTCTTTTAAACCGTTCAATTAAGTGTAAACATCATTAATTATTAATAATAACATCGAGTTAAAGGTAAATTGAGCAAATTGGCTATTTCTGGCAATTTATTTAAGTGTGTATCAAACTGGTAGCCCTTCGCATTAATCAGTACCCAAGAAGTAGCTCTTGGTTTCAAAAAGGTTGGTGAACCCTGTTGTATAGCTTAAAAATATACAATATTTCTTTAATAACAATTCCTAAATGTCTCTGAAATTGTAAAACAGACACTTAATCACAGACAACATAAACAGAGTTAATGTATTTTTGTGTATAGTATGTTGTTTATTAAAAGTACCTATATATTAAGCTGTTTGTCAGGTCAGTGTAAGTTTATTTATTTTCCTCTTAATTTAACTACGCTAATTTCTGTAAAACAAAATGTGAAAAGTATACTATTAAATGAATCACAATAACAGTATATTAATATTGATAATAAGTAGTACAATACAATCATATATATAATGTATATATAATATATACCAATACCAATACTTCCCTTCAGATTTCAAAGCAATTTGAATCGAACCCTTTTTGAAACAATCAAAAGGGGGAAAAAAACTTTTGTAGAGCCGCCTGATCCAGTTACTCCTCCTCTCCATTATGCAGTTATGAAGGAGAATGACAGTCAGTCAATCCCAAGCTATCACAAGAGTCCTAGAGAGAGAAAACGGGTTAGAGAGAAAGAGAGAGAGAGTGAGGGGCTGGAACCCCCATCAGCTTCTAACCCTTCAGCAACATTTCCCCTTTCCTTGCAGTCATCAGGGGGACCAAGAAGCACATTTCTCTCAGCCAAGGTGGTGTTTTTAATGCCTCAGCAGAATGGCAGAAAGTGCAGACGGCGAGGAAGAGATTCAGTTCTTGCGAACAGTAAGTGATGCTGTATTTCTCGAATGACATTTAAAAACATATAAACACATTCTCTATTCTAGAACAATAAACCACAGAATCATACCCAGTCTCACTTATTTTGGTATGTTCGCAATGGCGACATTTGGATTGACAAGAACAGTTGGCTGGTTTTGTAGACATTGTTATCTATTTATATCATTGTGGATACTTGATATTATTCTGGTTTATCACAGAGACAAAATGTTCTTTTAAGCATCAACACACAAAGTGTGCATAGTAACTGGATATAAGTAATGACATGACACGTTGAGGTATCCTGTTTTAGAGGCCAAACTTTGAATGAGTTTAAGACCGTGGCTTACTATACTTGGGCTTTTAACAAGAATCTGATGTTTTTTTCAATTGTTTTGGTGCACAATTTATAGGATTAACTCTAGAAAAGTATCATGTTAGAACAGAAGCAACTAACATATCTGTTTAGATTTGGATTATTTGCAGTATGTTTTACCCAATTACCAACTAACAATTGAAAAGTAAGTGTGATCTTTGCTCCAATTCTGGACTAAAAATATATCTACTTCTGTACATTCACCTCCTTTTGTTGTTGTTTTACGTGGATGAAGGTCATCACCATCTTGTTCTCTTGCAGTTCTATGTGCAAAACCAATAAACACACCTCATATTTAAACCGGTTGAATTAGGATGATAAATTGGATTAATGTTCCAGTTGCTATTGTGACGCAGCCTGAATCAAAAGCATGCTAACAATGCTTCATAAAGTGTGTGTCTGTTGCTGAGATCTATATATACTGTGTGAGGATTAACAGCCTCAAAGCCAGGCCCATTTCAGCACCTGCTTACATGATTCCTTGTGGGAATTGGGCTGCTGAGGATGTTCGATATTGCACAAAACGTTACCAAGTCTTCTACACATACGCAAACAGAACTTTACTTGTTAATGCTTTAAAGCAATACTCGTCTGAAGGTGTCATAATAACAGCTGTCCTTGTGTGTGTAGGTCAGGCAGTCCGTCAGCCTGGCATAACTGTACACACATTAATTTAGAATCATAACGTCATAGAAACTCAACATGCACATCTGTCATTTAGTGGATTTGGTGTGCCAGCAGCACTGCAGACACATCTATGATGTCTGATAGTTATTGTCAATTACAGTAATAGCAATGCCACTTAAATCATGTGGCCATTTAATAAGCTATCATGTTCTAATACATGCTAAATGGTTGGTCACTTTATTTACCCAGTGGCCTTATTTACTCATCTCACCTTATTGTAATAACATTTCTGGGTTACTTTTTCATTACATACAATGCTAGTGCATGAGCACCAATGTACATTTACGCCGCCATATGTTGCCAGGCAGATTTCATATAAATGGTATTCTGTAGTGCAGGTCACATCTATTGTACATGTAACATATCATTTATGGTAAATATATATTGCCATATACTCAAAGTGTGTTTTAAGCGCTTAACAATTTATTTTACATTATTTATAGTTACAGTACATTGACAGCACAGTCAGGAGATTGAGGGTTACAAATCCTCCTAAGTTCTAAAAATATGCATGTTAGGTTAATTCAGTGTTTCTCCATTAAAAAGAAACCATTTTTGTCCCCCCCATTGACTCTACGCAGCAAAAATTGTTATAAGCATATTGTATACTCGTTAACATTAAAACAACAAATAAGAAAGACATATAGATTAACTTACTACAAAGAATAACCTTATTTGTCTATAACAGTAAAGATATAAAGTGCATCATCAATTTGCATGAAAAAAAAGAAATCGTTTTAAACGGAAACATTTTTTGAGCGACATGAGTCATTTGATACTGGAAAATAAAATATAATGAACTACTACTACTAAATAATACATTCAAATTGATCAGAAACATTAACTTATTAGATCGATATACCAAAAACAATATGTGCTATTTTTTTCATTTTTTTTTTTATCAAAATGAGGAAGGATCAATAGCTATAATGAGCATGCGCCCCACTATTTGAGAAGCACTGGGTTAATTGGAGACTCTAAATCAGGGCTATTCAAGTAAATTGATTTAGGAGCCACATTTCCAGAAAGCTAAGGACGTTTGATTTTTATTTTGTCAAAGTTACAGGAGCGCTCTGCTGTTTTTAAGGAAATTCTGCAATAAAGCTAGTCAAAGATTATCTCTCTGACAGAACTCTTGTGTTTTTAAAAATCTGCTTCAAAAATGTGAGTAACTCACAAGTTTTTTTTTTAACTGAACTTGTGAGCAACGACTTCAATAGTCTAAATGATGAAAACGAGAGGACCTAAAATAGAACCTTGAGGAACACCCCAAGTATAACCAAAGAAGTTGAACAAATGTCCACTGACTGCATCTGAAGTAAACAAGCTACAGCAACACCTTAGTTGCATAAATCACATTTCAAAAAGGAGAGGACTGTGGACTGTACTTTGGTGATTTTTGCCTATTGTTCACAATAATTATGAAAGACATGACGATGGATGTTATTTTTTTAAAGCATTCTAAATATTAAATAAATGCGATCAAATGTCCGCTTACAACAGAGTCTACGGGAGCCGCTAAATTCTGCCTATAAAACCCTTAGAAGCATCCAAACATCTCCATTAGGGTTTTATATACATGATGTAAGTATATATGTAATGTGGTAACGGGCACATTTATGATACCATTTAATATTTACGTTTTTTGATCATTTTAGTTTAAAAAACGCATCACAACGTTTGCTTTTTTTTTTTTTTTCACCACTGATTATTACTTACTGCAGACTTCATAAGAGCCAACAAACATTATAAAACATCACTTACTGTGCAAGGTCTGCTGTCATTAGGATGCAGACTGCTGGCATGTTCATATATTCCCATTTAGATTAAAAATGTCTCATAATCCCCGCAAAGAAACGGGTTAAGGGGGGGGGACAAAGCGTCTTTTCGTGTCACTTTGGCCATTTTCGGGTCCTAAATGGCTGTCGAAGTGTACCAACTTGTCGCAATACGTCCTCAGCCATCTACTTTCCAGCTGAGATGCATAATTTATGATCTACAATACATTTCCAAGGAGCAGGGAAGTGAGGAAACATCAGAACACATATAAACATAGGGACACACGTAGGTATACATACAGTACAGGCCAAAAGTTCGGACACACCTTCTCATTTCAACGTGTTTTCTTTATTTTCATGACTATTTACATTGTAAATTATCACTGAAGGCATCAAAACTATGGCACCTGTGAAGTGAAAACCATTTCAGGTTACTACTTCTTGAAGCTCATTGAGAGAATGCCAAGGGTGTGCAAAGCAGTAATCAGAGCAAGGGTGGCTATTTTGAAGAAACTAGAATATTTAACATGTTTTCAGTTATTTCACCTTTTTTTGTTAAGTACATAACTCCACATGTGTTCATTCATAGTTTTGATGCCTTCAGTGACAATCTACAATGTAAATTCATGAAAATAAAGAACACGCATTGAATGAGAATGTGTGTCCAAACTTTTGGCCTGTATTGTTGGCGCTTTTTGAATGGTTATTTATTGGATTTTATGGGCGAAATAGAGGACCTCCCATTGGCGTCGCTGTAAGCAGACTTTTGTTTCAAGTTTCTGTAATATTTAGAATGCATTAAAAAAAAAAAATCTGTCATCATGTCTTTCATAATGATTGTACATGATAGGCAACATAAAAAAAAAAAAAGAGATCACAAGTATGGACCCCAGTGATCTATGTTTGCTAGTTAGGTTAAAATGTCAATGCAACGATCTGCCAATGGGTTTACAGTGGTCCAAGTTGCTCAATACAATAGGAGCACTCTAGTATTTTGGAATTTGCAGCAAAATGTTCAACGTTTTGAACTGAACCAGGGATCCGGGGTGGGGGTCATTCCAAGGCCGTATTTAGTCCCAGGGCTGCCAGTTGAATAGCACTGCTCTAAATTGTCCACAGTCTGAATGTTTTTTTTCCCCAAGTCAGCTGGGATAGGCTCCAGCTTAACTGTGTCCTTAATGAGGACAACAGTACAGAAAAATGGATAGATTAAATATATTTTTGATTCATTCTCAAACTGTGGCACTACTTCTTCATCAAGTTATACACAAGAACCACTTAAAAAGTTAAATTATCTAAGTAGTATTTACATGAATTATGTCAAGTCAAAAATGAATTCATATTAATTTTCCCTGTGCTGAAATATTATTCTTTAACTCTCCTCATACACCTCAAACCAGTCATTCTTGTGTAGAAGACACAAGTTCAAAGTTAAACGGTTATGGCAAGCAAAGGTAGCATATCCATACAATATTTTTGTGCTGGTGCCCATTTGAAAAAAAGACACATTTTGTCTCTAACTCACTTAAACAGACTGATCATAATGTGTTGAGATACAAGTGAGACAACTATTCAGCTGAAAAACACCTCTTGTCTTAATTTCCCCTTGGGGATTAATAAAGTACTTCTGATTCGGATTCTCTTTGTACCAGCTCATATTTCTGAACAAAACTTAGGGTAATCAGTAGTAAATGGTAAACTTTAGTAGGTGTCATAATTTTAGCTTCAAGGCCATTATTTTACTAAATAGCAAAACAATATAAGATATAAGATATATATTTAAACCAACCAACACTGTACTAATTTGTCTTTGTGAGTCAATTCCTCCTTCATGCAAGCCAGCCAAACAAATTGCTTGATTGTAGCAGGGTGATGTGGGACATGCTTTCCAATGAAATCTGAAATATCTAGTGCTTTCCAAAAGGGGACGTGTGAACAGCAGGTGCAGTGGCTTGAAATAGAGGGCTTATATGACTGGGGGTGGGAGGTTTTGGGGGGCCCAGATTCAGAGAGCAAGAGAGGTGGGCACAAGGGAGGGCAGCAAAATAAATACAGTAAAAAAAAATACAGTACATGTAATAATCAAGACTCTAGAGCAGTGGTTTTCAAACTTTTTTCACCAAGTACCACCTCAGAAAAAATGTGTCTCTCCATGTACTACCATAATAACCAACATTAAAATATAGCAGTGTTTGTAGGCCTATTGATTAATTAAAAAAAGGCAGAGGTTTTATTTAACGGGTATATTTAATATTTTTGGCTATTGTAACATTACACACCGTAAAGAGTACAGTGACACTGTACTTAAATCAAGTGATTATTTGGCGTAACTCTAGATGGAGCCAGTGTACCACTAGTGACATACCACAGTTTCAGAATCCCTGCTTTAGAGCAATTAGGAACAGTGGTGTTGCCTCCCCTCCTCCCTGACAAACTGATTTCACAAGGAAAGTTTGTGGTGGTTTCTTTTCATTCTCGCTGATCAGACTTTTGAAATCAAGGTTACATACATACTATATACGGACGGCGTGGCGAAGTTGGTAGAGTGGCCGTGCCAGCAATCGGAGGGTTGCTGGTTACTGGGGTTCAATCCCCACCTTCTACCATCCTAGTCATGTCCGTTGTGTCCTTGGGCAAGACACTTCACCCTTGCTCCTGATGGGTGCTGATTAGCGCCTTGCATGGCAGCTCCCGCCATCAGTGTGTGAATGTATGGGTGAATGTGGAAATACTGTCAAAGCGCTTTGAGTACCTTGAAGGTAGAAAAGCGCTATACAAGTATAACTCATTCATCATTTATTTATATATAAAATATTTTTCTTGAAGAGGATATGTACATGTGCTTATCTTACACTAAAAAGTGAGACCCCAAATGTTTTTATTTAATTTAATAAAAGTATATAAATGTGACTAAGAAGAATATGTTAACATATTTATACAAAGTACATATTTTTCTTATTTTCCTGTTATCCTTTTTATTTTTACTTTTTTTCCTGTTATAACATTGATGAGAGCATGCAGTATGAAAATAAATAAATAAAAAACTCACCGCGCCACAGTCCAGGATAAGAATAGACTGCAGCGCATCGTACGTGCTGCTGAGGTGATTGGCTGCAAGCTCCCATCCCTCCAGGACTTGTTCTCCTCCAGGACCAGGAGGCGTGTGGGTCGGATCACAGCTGACTCTTCTCACCCTGGACACAAACTATTCTCCCCTCTCCCCTCAGGCAGGAGACTACGCTCCTTCCAGACCCACACCTCCCGCCACCTGAACAGTTTTTTCCCCTCGGCCATCAGGCAAATGAACAATAACTCCTAACAGTAGCTCCTTGAATTCCTTGAATTCCTTCTAAGTCTATCTGATAGCTCAGTTTTTATTACCAAATATGTGTTATATGTGTTTTATGTTGCACGATTGCACCAAGAAAAATTCCTAGTTTGTGAACCCGTTCTCAAACAATGGCAATAAAACTATTCTGATTCTGATTCTGATTCTGATCTCACAGAGCGTCTCTGATAAGTGCTCCTTTCTCTTTTTGTTGTCTGTTGCAGGATGATCATGTGGTCCTGCAGTGCACGGCCTCCATTCTAAAAGAGCAGATCAAACTCTGCCTGTCGTGCGAAGGATTCGGAAATCGTCTCTGTTTCCTAGAGACCACCTCCAATGCTCAGGTAATGCAGCATGCATCAGTCTCGTTCTTCAGCTTCTTTGTCACCATATGCTGCGTTTCAGAATGTCCCACCCGATTTGGCCATCTGCTGCTTCATACTGGAGCAGTCCTTATCTGTGCGGGCTCTGCAGGAGATGCTGTCCAACACGTCTGTGGATGAGGTCAGCCATTCTCCATTGTTAACAATAGTATTTCAAAAGGATCTCACTTTTACATTGTCTGACCTCTGTTTTTGTCTCCCACAGGCTGTTGATTTGGACAAATGGGTAAGTTTGTCTGACTTTTCTGCCCAAAGGTTCCCAATTTAACCACCTTTCTACCTGCTTGTGTCAGTCTTCACAAGGTGGGGGCCATCGCACTCTACTGTACGGACATGCCATCCTCTTGAAGCACACTCATTCGAGCATGGTGAGTGCACTATAATTCAATATGTTTGTCCGTAACCCTTCCCTTTTTCCCTCATTCTTTTTTGTCACAGTACTTAAGCTGTTTGACGACATCACGTTCGCTCACAGACAAGCTGGCGTTTGACGTGGGCTTGCAGGAAGAGTCCACAGGTGCCTATAAACTTCTGCACTCGCCATACAGCATACAGGGCATTCCCAAGTTGTAGGCATCATAACTAATAAACCTGAGCCAGCCCTAAATCTGTTTTTAGATGGCATTTACCATAGCACTTGTGTAGTAATATTGTAGGATAGCTAGAAACATGTCCGTACGTTTGTGCGTTGCAGGGGAAGCCTGCTGGTGGACCATCCATCCAGCCTCCAAGCAAAGATCTGAAGGCGAGAAAGTCAGAGTGGGAGACGACCTGATTCTTGTCAGTGTTTCATCAGAGCGATATTTGGTAAATACAAACTGCATGAAAATGCTCTGTTATACATTTGTTAACTATGTATTTCTAACTCATAATTTATTTTTAGCATCTGTCCTATGCCAGCGGTGACTTAATGGTGGATGCTTCCTTCATGCAAACATTGTGGACAATGACTCCGGTTATGTCTGGTTGTGAGCTAGCTGAAGGTTGAATTTTCTTCTTCGTGTTATTTGTATCCATAAACCTCCTTGCTTTCCGTTAGCAGTGTGAATCTCATCCTCTGTAGGTTTTCTGACTGGAGGGTATGTGCTCAGGCTATTCCATGGTCACATGGATGAGTGTTTGGCAATCCCAGCAGCTGATCAAGGAGACGACCAGCGCAGGTGAGCAACGCTTCTCAATTCCTCTTTCTAATTGGACAAAAAATGTCTGAAATATTTTTTTTCTGTCTTTAACCAAGAGTTGCTCATTATGAAGGAGGAGCTGTTTGCAGCCATGCTCGGTCCTTGTGGAGATTGGAACCCCTGCGCATTGCGTGAGTCGCCTAAAAAAAAGTAAAATCCAACTTTGAGTGACTTGACACTGTGTCTTTTAATTTTTTACTTTATGGATCTTTAGTTGGAGTGGTGGTCACATTAAATGGGGCCAGTCTTTTAGAATTCGTCACATAACAACCGGAAGGTACCTTTTGCTAGATGAAGAAAAAGGGCTGCTGTTGGTCGACCCTGAGAAGGCCAATTCTAAAATGGCAGCCTTCTGCTTCAGAATTTCAAAGGTGAGTGACAGACAAGTGGAGACAAAACAGCAGCTTTAAGAAAACAGTCTTTATGTGAACTATAGGAAAAAATTGAAGTCACTCAGAAGCGTGACGTGGAAGGCATGGGCATTCCAGAGATCAAGTATGGAGAGTCCATGTGCTTTGTGCAACATGCCTCATCTGGTCTCTGGCTCACATATGCAGCTGTAGATGCCAAATCCGCCCGTTTAGGTCCTCTGAAGAGAAAGGTAATCCCGATTAAAATGGCTGGTTTTATACACGACAAAAACTATATTCCTTGTGCGTCACCATTGTTCAACCCATAGGCCATCCTCCATAAAGAAGGTCACATGGATGATGCACTCACAGTTGCACGCTCTCAGACTGAAGAGTCTCAAGCTGCAAGGATGATTTACAGCACAAACGGCCTCTTCAACCAGTTCATCAAGTACCCTAGACCATTTCACACACAATCTTTGTAGCGGTCCATTAGTTTTATATACTAAGTATGTTATCCATGTGTCACCAGAGGTCTTGATGCCCTCAGTGGGAAAAACAAATCTGCAAATCCACCTAATCTGCCGATGGACACTGTGGTGCTGTCACTTCAAGACCTGATATTTTACTTCCGGCCCCCTGAGGAGGAGCTGGAGCACGAGGACAAGCAGTTCAAGCTCCGTTCGCTCAAAAACAGGCAGAACCTTTTTCAAGAGGAGGTTTGTCTACATTATTATTGTTCTTCGTTTTAAAAAATTATTTTCTCGAAGGAAGGGGTTTCAAACTCAATTAATCTCGGGGCCGCTGGAGCTAGGGTGAGGGTGAGGCTGGGCCACACAAAATATATCCTTCAGAATCTCGTTTTAACCACGTTACTTTTTTAACTAGCACCAATATGATTCAGTTTAAGAGACAGTTCAAACTACAAGTGTTCACAAAGTACACATAACAAGAATTATGATGAACATCTTGAACCCTTTTTTTCCCTTTTTTTTTATTGAGACAAAGATTATTTATGTATTTAATATTTGTATGCTTACCATGGTATATTATTTATTTATTATTTATTTGTTTACTGTTCTGTTACAGAGAACAAGGAAATTGGATAAAATTGATATGGTATGAAAAGGGGTAGGATTAAATAAGCTCTGCTTCTTCCTACTCCTTTTCGGACGTGCTGTAATGAAACAACTGGAATTGTGTGATGCATTACATTGTATCGTATGCATGTTCGAAATAAACTGAAACTGAAACTAAAAACTGAAAAACTACGTCTAACAGAAGCAATAGTAACCTGTAGGGGACCTTAAGTCTTTATAAATGTGAAATGGGATGTAAAAAAATATTACATTTTGACACTGTTGAGTTCCCCAGGACATGGTCAAAGACACTTTTTACATCAGTCGATTTTAAAGTATTGTGATTTTTTTTTTCAGTTTAGTATAATTGCCATCCACACACTTTGGGCGGCTGATAGTTATATAAATTATGGCAATCAAGAATCTCACTATAAAGAACAGAAACTACAGTTTGTACAATAACATTGCAGATGGAAAAATTATCGCACAACAAACACACACTGGGCAACACAAAGACCAACATCTGGTCAGAGTCAGATTTAACGAGAAAAAACTGGCAGCTCAGTTGCCAGAGTTTTTTCCATAAAATGTATGATGGTTTTTACACCGAATTACTGTAACTTGAAAAACAATACCATGGTTAATTTTACAGTAAAGTTATTTTTACTTTAACATTTAATGTTGTTTTTTTTACATTGCATTACTGTAAATAGAAAAACCATATTACTTTTATTTTTCCAGTAAAATTCTGGCAAAAGAATCTGACAGTTAAAATCTGACTTTTTTACAGTGTAGCTTACTCTTTGTGTTGCCCAATGTGTGTTTGTTGTGTTATATTTTTTTTGTCTGCACTGTTATTGTATTTATCATATTTTATAAAAGGATTCATGACTGCCTATATTTAACTATTATCCGCCCTGGGTGTGCGGGCCGCAATTAATTAAACTACAAAATATGGGCCTGCGGACTGTAAATGTGCCACAAGATTGTCACCACTGCTCTGAGCCTTTGATGTTCTTGACAGGGGATGATAACCCTTGTTTTGGACTGTGTTGATCGTCTGAATGTCTACAACACAGCCGCACACTTCTCTGAATACGCTGGGGAAGAAGCTGCGGAGTCGTGGAAGGAGATAGTTAATTTACTCTACGAGTTGCTAGGTAGGACTGTCCTATCCTCAGATATATCACTTCGGCTTTATGTCATTTTCACTGCTGTCTCTATCTAAAGCTTCTCTGATCAGAGGCAATCGATCAAACTGTGCGCTGTTCTGTGATAACCTTGACTGGCTGGTCAGTAAATTGGATCGTTTGGAGGCATCGTCAGGTATTTCAGAAGCTCTGCTTTTTCTTAAGATTCAGTTTATTAGCTGCAAGTAGTACTTTGCATTGTCATGCTTTTAATCATAGGAATACTGGAGGTGTTGTACTGTGTTCTGATCGAGAGTCCAGAGGTTCTGAATATCATCCAGGAGAATCACATCAAATCCATAATTTCTTTACTGGATAAGCACGGACGCAATCACAAGGTCTGTAGCAACGTCATATTCCACAGTGCAAGGCAGCACCCACCAGAACATTCCTCATACATTCTTTTGTCTAGGTTCTGGATGTGCTCTGCTCTCTGTGTGTGTGCAACGGTGTGGCCGTGAGGTCAAACCAGAACCTGATTACAGAGAATCTACTTCCTGGTCGTGACCTCCTGCTGCAAACCAACATTATCAATTATGTCACCAGGTCAGTCTTTTACTGCATGTAAAGATGAAAATGTTGTCTAAAGACCTTCTTTTTCCAGTATGAGACCCAACATTTTCCTTGGGACCTGCGAAGGATCCACTCAGTATAAAAAGTGGTATTTTGAGGTGATGGTGGATCATATTGAGCCGTTCCTCACTGCTCAGCCATATCACCTGCGTGTGGGCTGGGCGCTGACTGAGGGATACAGTCCATACCCTGGTGGAGGCGAAGGCTGGGGGGCCAATGGTGTTGGGGATGATCTCTATTCCTACGGTTTTGATGGGCTTCACCTCTGGTCAGGTAAATTAAACATTAGTCTTGTATCCACACACAATACATGGACGTCTTTTCTGTGAAGCTAAAACGGTAAGTCTGTTTCTGTTGTCAGGACGTGTTCCTCGTCATGTTGCCACGCCCAATCAGCACCTTTTGGCAGCAGAGGACGTGATTAGCTGCTGTTTGGACCTGAATGTGCCCAGCATTTCCTTCCGTATCAACGGTTATCCTGTCCAGGGCATGTTTGAGAACTTCAACCTGGATGGCCTCTTCTTTCCTGTCGTCAGCTTCTCTGCAGGCGTGAAGTAACTAAAGGAGAATATTATAAGATAAGTAGATTGTTCTTAACATGTGCGACTGAGTAAACAATCCTCCTCCCTAACTGCAAGGATGCGATTTCTTCTTGGAGGCCGTCATGGGGATTTCAAGTTCCTACCACCGCCAGGATATGGTCCGTGCTACGAGGCTGTGTTGCCTAGGGATCGTTTGCGGATCGAGCCCATTAAGGAGTATAAGCATGACTTTGATGGTGTCCGTAACCTGTTGGGTCCAACACAGTCCCTCTCACACACTGCCTTCACTCCCTGCCCGGTGGACACTATACAAGTAAAAGGTCATCTTTAGGGCTCTGAATTCTTCTGAAAATGATACAAGGTTTTTTTCCCCCTTCCAGATCGTGCTTCCTCCCCATTTGGAGCGTATCCGAGAGAAGCTAGCAGAGAATAGCCACGAGTTATGGGCTGTGACTCGCATTGAGCAAGGGTGGACCTATGGACCTGTGAGTGTCTTTCCTTCAAATCACCTAAAATTAGGGACACACAATATTATTGGTGGCTAATAACTATCGACCAATAATGGCAATTATGACATCACATCAATAATTCCGATAAAGAAAAATTGTGTAAATATATAAATACATAAATAACGGTTATGGTTATCATTAATCGGTTGTAAACGTCTGTAAATGAATGGTTATCTGTTTCGGTTCAAATTCCCATTATCGTGCATCCCTACCTAAAATACTTTGTTACACAATAAAATACTCCCTAAAATGTATATTTTGTCTTTAAATGGATAAATCAAGTTTCGGGATGACAACAAGAAGCTGCACCCTTGCCTGGTTGACTTCCAGAGTCTGCCTGAACCAGAGAAAAACTACAATTTAGCAATGTCAGGAGAGACTCTCAAGTAAGTCAAGGTCTTACAAAACACTTGGAAAATTCAGGGCATTCAATCGATCGCAACTGGACTGTTTGGTTTGTCTTAGAAGACGTTTCGCCGCTCATCCGAAGTCGGCTTCATCGGTTTGTGCTCATAGACTTAGATTGGTCAGATCTACTCGGATGAGCGGCGAAACATCTTCTAAGACAAACCAAACAGTCCAGTTGCGATCGATTGAATGCCCTCAGATGACAATGACCTGGATGAATGAGAACATTTATAGACTCTTGGAAAATGATGAGTTTTTAAAAGGAACCTATGATGATTTTAATCTACATTTAAAACTCTTCCTTGTGGTCTAGATAATATGTAAACGATATGTTTTGGTGTAAATTAATTTCTAAATTTTGCTCCACATTCACATTTATAACCCGTTTTTGTAGTCTGTCTGCAAGATGTGCGTTGGTGGAGACTTTGTCGTAATCCTACAAGATTGTTTTGTTTATTCACTATTTTACTGTGTTTTTATCATTTCCTGTCCTGGTGCTCCTATTGGGGGTCTACTTCTTGTTTGATTCCTTGTCTTGTTGCACCTTCACTTTCTGCTCTGTTATTATATGATACTTTGGCTTTGTTTAACATGAATATCTAACAATGTAACAACATGTATAAGTCAGAAAAGAGCAAAATCATCATAGGTCCTCTTTAAAGTATCCATGTTTGAGTGGATTTTACTTTAATTGAAAAAAACGAAAATCACTTTTACCTATTTGCGTGCTTAACTTATAGTTATAATTTTAAAGGACTTTGCTGGCACTGGGCTGCCATGTAGGAATGGGAGATGAGAAAGCAGAGGAGAATCTGAAAAGAACAAAGCTTCCCAAAACGCAAGTTACCTCTCTATATTTTAAAGTAATTAATTCTAATGTTCCTTTAAAAGCTCTCTAACAACATTGGTCCTTATAGTTACATGCAGAGTAGCGGCTATAAGCCTGCTCCACTGGACCTCAACCATGTGAAGCTGACTCCTAATCAGAACACTCTTGTGGAGAGACTGGCGGAAAATGGGCACAATGTGTGGGCCAGAGATCGAGTGCGCCAGGGCTGGACATACAGTATTGTGCAGGTACATTTCTGCACTAAAAATGAAAATAAATTGCAGTTGGCTTAACTGTATAATACATTTTCCTGAATAGGATATTATGAACAAGCGCAATCCTCGTCTTGTTCCTTACAACCTACTGGATGAAAAGACCAAAAAGACTAACAGGGATACAGTTTGTGCAGCGGTTCGTACCCTCATCGGCTATGGTTACAACATTGAACCACCTGACCAGGAAAGCAGTACGTTTGTACACTCAGTCTATTGAAGGACAGCATTAATATATTATTTAATTTTTACCTCTGCTCTATTTGTATTCATGCAGTTGGGCCTGGCACAGGCAGCGCTCGTGGAGATAAGATCAGAGTGTTCAGAGCCGAGAAGTCGTATGCTGTCACACAAGGGAAGTGGTACTTTGAATTTGAGGCTGTGACCGTTGGAGAAATGAGGGTGGGCTGGGCCCGACCCAGCGTCCGAGCTGACACTGAACTTGGTGCAGATGAGTGGGCCTACGTCTTCAACGGTTTTAAGGTGTGACTGAGGCAGAGTTGTAATTTTTGTGAAACATGGGTGCGTGTAAACCCACGTAAATCATTTTTATTTCCAGGCCCAAAGATGGCATGTGGGAAATGAGTCGTTTGGTCGTCAGTGGCAATCTGGTGATGTAGTGGGTTGTATGATTGACCTGACAGAGATGAACATCATGTTCACACTCAATGGAGAGATGTTGATCAGTGACTCAGGCTCTGAGATGGCCTTTAAGGACGTTGAAATAGGAGAGGGTAAGTCGAATAAAAAGTGATGACACAGACATGTATATTTGGACAAAGGTATTGGGACAAATGACCATTTTACCACAACAGTAGTGAAAATAGAAGAAGTGTTTGACTATGTTTGACTCATTTAGAGTGCTGCGCAATCCAAGAACATGATAAATAATATCTAACAATCAAACATAATTTATGTAGCAATTTTCAAGCACAAGCAAGTTGCAAAACAAAGTGCTTTACACCAGTAACAACAAAAAAACCCACACATGCACGCATGTACACACAGCCCTATTGACATTAACAAAACATGCCATGGCCCTGAGGATTGAGGAAAATTAATGTCCTAAAAAATTTTATGAACTAATAAATGAATACAAACATAAAATAGTGACAATAATAGAAGTAATAATAGCAATACATATAATAGGAAATAGGGCAGCACTGTGGCACTGTGGCACAGGGGTTGGTGCATGTGCCTCACTATACGAAGGTCCCGAGTAGTCCTGAGTTCAATCCCGGGCTCGGGATCTTTCTGTGTGGAGTTTGCATGTTCTCCCCGTGACTGCGTGGGTTCCCTCCGGGTACTCCGGCTTCCTCCCACCTCCAAAGACATGCACCTTGGGATAGGTTGAATGGCAACACTAAAATTGGCCCTAGTGTGTGAATGTGAGTTTGAATGTTGTCTGTCTATCTGTGTTGGCCCTGCGATGAGTTGGCGACTTGTCCAGGGTGTACGCCGCCTTCCGCCGAATGCAGCTGAGATAGGCTCCAGCACCCCCCGCTACCCCAAAAGGGACAAGCGGTAGAAAATGGATGGATGGATGGAAAGTAGGAAATTACAGAATTAAATTAAAAACCTAAAAATAATTTACAATTATTATTAAAAAGCCTGTTTAAAAAAAACAACACATCTAAATACCAATAATAAATATAATTAATAAAAAAATCTATAAAAATATTCTGGGAGAATTTAATTAAACCCCTGATTGATTATTTTTTTAATTATTAAGATGCATCATAAGATTATTGTCCATATGGTGTCTGAACCCATTTGTAGTATGCAATTACTGTACACATAATATGCTTATGGAACATCCCCAGGCTTCATACCTGTATGCAGTCTAGGCTTGTCCCAGGTTGGCCGCATCAACTTGGGTCAGAACGTCAGCAGCCTACGCTACTTTACTATCTGTGGTCTCCAAGAGGGATTTGAACCCTTTGCCATCAACATGAAAAGAGACATCACAATGTGGTTCAGCAAGAGCCTTCCCCAGTACATCAATGTACCGACTGATCACCACCACATTGAGGTGTCGTGTTACATTTCAGTGTCTTCTCATAGTTTTCACACTCAATTTATTTTCTCGCCGTGTTTCAAACTGTCAGTATCTATTTCCTTGTGTACATTCTAGGTGTCTCGTGTTGATGGGACTGTAGAAACGGCCCCTTGTCTCAAGGTGACCCACAAGACATTTGGATCCCAGAACGCCAACACAGATATGCTGTTCTTCAGGCTCAGCATGCCAGTGGAGTTCCACGAGACTTTCAAAGTCCCCGCAGGGACCACCCTCCTCACTCGTGCCCTCACCATCCCTGAGGATGAGGTGGTGGAGGTGGATCCCGACTCTGACTTTGAAATACTAAAAAAGTCAGCCACCCGCAAAGAACAGGAAGAAGAGAAGAAAGAACCATCTGTGCCTAAGGAGATACCTGCCATCAAGAATGGAGAGAACGAGAAGGACGCCTCAACTGAAAAAAGCAAGAAAAAAGGGTTAGTGTGGGCTCATGTTCGGTTACTTGAGGACTCCGTCTTGTCCTATAGAGTAATATTCATATTCTCATAATGTATTACAGATTCCTTTTCAAGGCCAAGAAGGCTGCATTAATAACTCCGCCACCTGTCGTTCCCACCATGCCCCGCTTAGTGGAAGATGTAGTGCCAGATGACAGGGATGATGTGGACATAATCCTCAACACCACTACGGTATTAGGTCATATTTAGAATCATGCACACTGGTACCTCGGTTTTTATTAGTAATCCGTTCCAAATGATTAGCTGAAGACCAATTTTTTTCCCATAAAAATATTGCAAATATATGATAAATAATTATAGTTTTACATGCATAAAACAAGGCAAAATACATATAAATGACGGATAAAATTGTTAAATTGACATTTAAAATCACCAGGGATGGGCACCGAAACCTGGTTCCATATTAGCACCGGTGACGGCGTAAGTAGTAGTACCCAGACCAATATAGTAAGTAGCCCCATACATGGCTTATTTTTCAGTAGTACTCATTAAAAACACAGAGACTTAGTCACTATTGTGTATTTGGTTATACTATAATCGAGGCATATGAAAGCCGAGGCACCACTATCCTATATTACAAATCTAGGTATTTACATGAAAGTGCTTTCCTTCCCAGTACTACTATTCCGTGCGAGTGGTTGCGGGCCAGGAACCGAGTGGAGTGTGGGTGGGCTGGATCACACCCGACTATCACCAGTATGATCCACATTTTGATCTCAACAAAGTGAGGAATGTAACGGTCACTGTAGGAGATGATAAAGGCAACATCCATGACAGGTAAATGTAAAGTATAACACAACATCATTTCGGAATGACAAAACTTTGCTCACTTGCTCTGCCACAGTATAAAACGCAGTAACTGCTACATGGTATGTGGAGGCGAGTTCAGCAGCTCTCAGCAGACCCGAGTCAGCCAAGAAGACTTTGTGATTGGCTGCCTCATCGATTTGGACACAGGACTCATGACCTTTACTGCTAATGGAAAGGAGATCAACACATTCTACCAGGTTATTTATCCTTTTGCATACAGTACAGTATATGGCCCAAAGTTCTGTGTATAGTTATTGTTGTTTAATAATGCAACTTGAATGTCTTTTAGGTGGAGCCCAACACAAAACTGTTTCCAGCAGTCTTTGTCCTGCCTTCTAGTCAAAATATGATACAGTTTGAGCTTGGCAAACTTAAGGTCAGCTCCAGTCTAAGTCATAAAATCCTCATCATAACAAAGTTTCAACTGTTTTCAACTGTGTACTTGACAGAACATTATGCCAATCTCCACGGCCATGTTCAGGAGTGAGCGCAAGAACCCAGTACCCCAGTGCCCTCCCCGACTGGATGTCCAAATATTAACCCCTGTCATCTGGAGCCGCATGCCCAACAACTTCTTGGCTCCAGACACAGGACGCATTAGTGAGAGACTGGGATGGCTTGTTCAGTGCCAGGAGCCACTCACTATGATGGCCCTTCATATTCCAGAAGAGAACAGGTCAGTGTCAGCGCACTTCAAAACACCTGCACATCTATAGAAAGCCAATACAATAGCTGGATCAAACAGGGGACACCTTAGTGCAGAAAGTGTGACCTAACTTCTAGTTACCAAGTAGTTCCAATTTATGCACATAATGAATATATCCTCCTGACAACCAGCATCCTCTGCAGTGGACATTTATGTTTTGCATAATATTAACATGTTTTCCCAAAATGTTTAACTCTAACAAAAGAAGTAGACCAAAAACAAATGTCCACTGGAGAGAATGCTGGATGCTAAATAGAAATGTTATACATTTTGCAGACCCACCAATCACACTTTAGTGTTTTTTTTTCAGGCAAACTTAGCGAGGGGTGTCCCAATTTGATTTTGATATCGCATAATCATTACAGGCGAAAATAAATTTTTTGTCTTCTATCTAAAATCTCCAAAATAAGCGCTCTAATAAGGGCAGTCCTTAGGCACCATAACTTGTGCAAAGATTGAAAGTCAATTAACAGCTAAATGTCCTCCAATAAGTACACAAATTTGGTCTTTTCTTGTATTTTAGTGAAGTAATTTACAAAATATAAACACGGTAAGTTATAGGCTACTAGCATATAGCAGCTACATATCACCTAAGCACACAATAACACCCAAGCTAGACATACTGCACGTAATAAGTGTCCTTAATTGAACAACATTGCAGTCTAAAGCACAGCACTCGTCAGTATAAACAAGTATCAAATAAGCATAGCTGCATTTTACTTACAGATACGAATGCTCCAAGGCAGAAGCGTATTTAAAAAATATCCAGTAACAAACGTGTCCGCATGATCTCAATGTGTCATGACTTAACTTAATGAATTATTGTGGGCATTAGGTGTTGCCAAAAAAACAATTACCGCGCCACCTGAAATTAAAGAGAGCAAAAGTCCAATCCAGACAGTTATTAATAAAAAGGTTAATGTTTTTCTGTTTGAATAATTTCACACCCGTCAAGTCCACACTACAAAATCATAAAAGTACATATGATTTGTGCTGATATTGTATAGGATTAATATGGGTATCGGCAGATTCTCTAGGCTCCAATATTGGTATTATATTGGAAATAGAAAAAATGTAACATTACATGCCTGAACTTAACCTTGTTGTGTCTTCCAGATGCATTGACATTCTGGAGCTGTCCGAACGTATGGACCTGCTGAAGTTCCACTATCACACTCTGAGGTTGTACGGCTCAGTGTGCGCTCTGGGCAACAACCGCGTGGCTCACGCTCTGTGCAGCCACGTGGATGAATCCCAGCTCTTCTACGCCATAGAGAGCACCTACCTTCCTGGACCAATGAGGAGTGGCTTTTATGACCTGCTCATCAGCATGCACCTCGAGTCTGCGAAAAGGAACCGACTGGGGACCAATAAGGAATTCATAGTTCCAATGTCTGATGAAACACGTAGTATCACCTTGTACTCTAACAAGTCACACGCTTTACCTGGTGTTGGTCTCACCACATGCCTGCGTCCCAAACTCCATTTTTCCTCCACTGGATTTGTTGGAACAAATCCTGACATCTACACGCTTAGTCCAGTAGTTCCTTTACAGGTAAATTATAAAATGGAGACAGCAGGCTGGAACTATCACCTCACCCATAATTTTCTTCATTTGCAGATACTTAAGACCAAAGCGCTAAACATGCTCATAGAGGCTGTGCAAGACGGTGGCCAAGCCATGAGAGATCCTGTAGGAGGTAGTGTTGAGTTCCATTTTGTTCCAATCCTTAAGCTCATCAGTACCCTCCTCATCATGGGCGTGTTTGATGACGAAGATGTCACTCACATCCTGAAGATGATTGAGCCAACTGTCTTCAGTGGTAAAAAGCCGGAGGAGCTTGTTGAGGAGGTCAGCAAAGTTAAGGAAGAGAAGGAACCTAAAGTTTCCTTGAAAGGTCAAGTGAAGAAAGACGAAGAACATGAGGATTTGCTGGAAGAGGAGGAGGAGTTTGATGATGATGGCCTTGGGGAAGAAGAGGAGGAAGAGGAAGAAGAATTGGAGGATGCAGAACCCATAATGCGACATGAAGAAATGGTTGACGAGACAGAGACGATAAATGGAGAGAAAGGAGCAGACGAAACGGAGAAGGAGATTAAACCTGGCGAGATCAGTGGTGAGGCTAAAAAGGAACATTTAGAACAAGGACTGTTCCAGATGAAGCTACCTGAGTCTGTCAAATTACAGGTATGCTGTGTTTCTCTACAAAAATCCATGCAATAAAACAATTATATGGTATTACTTACTTACCAACTTTTCTTATTCAGATGTGCACTCTGCTGCAGTATTTCTGTGACTGCGAGCTCCGCCACAGGGTAGAAGCTATCATTGCCTTTTCAGACCAACTAGTCAGCCGGATACAGTCCAACCAGAGGCAGAGGTACAATGAGCTGATGTTGGCTTTCACCATGAGTGCAGCCGAGACGGCACGCAAGACCCGTGAATTCCGATCACCACCACAAGAGCAGGTATATACAGTTTATATGTACACTCAGGGATGACATTTGGAATTGGGAGGATACAACTGGCTTGCGTACAGAGGGTGTGGTTTGAAGGAATTAGATGCATGTTTTAGACTAATATGAATGGGAAACAAATGATTCAATAATTATTTTTTTTCTAAGAAATAAGAAAATTAACAGAATAAAATAAATCAAGTTACTTTGTTGTTTCAAGATTGCATTATGATGTAGTTTAATGATGACCTTGTATGAACTGACTGGGAATCGAAACATGTCCGCTGGAACAAAAGGCTGAAAATCAAGCCATTGCGCTACTAGGAAATAGCCGATGCAAAGGCAATTTGTGTTCATATTACCTTAGCGCAAGTCTTAGTCAACACCACAAATACCTTTGACTGGAGCACTAGGCTCCTCTTGTTGGAATTTTTGATTTGCCTTACTTGTTTTTGATTCATATTCCACGTGGAGGCCAACTCAATCTTATCTCGCATGTGATCGCCGATTGGTCAGCCTCTGTGTACTGTCAATCATTGTCACGTTGGCAAGGCAGTGCCAGAAAGCCAATCAATGAGACTTTGGACAAGTTTCAGCCTGAGCCATTTTCCACCTGAAGCTTGTGTTTGACTTGTCTTCATTCAATAACGTAACATTATTTTTTGACGAGTGCAGGGGACAGACATATAAAGCTAAATTAGGGCCAAACGTTTGAAACTGAAAAATCTAGTTTTTCAGGCTCTGATCTTTTCTTTTTAGATTCAAATCCTTTTTTTCTTCCAGATTTAGACTTCGGGCCGAATTTCACATGGGGGCGTGTCATCAACTGAGAGCACAAGGCATCATGACTTACACCTTAGAAAAAAGGTTTCTTTCAGGGAGTGTAGGAAATAAACAGAAGCTAAAATATCAAAATATATGAAAGTTAAAAATAAAAATAAACCATTCGTTTAAAAGAATTACCAGAGTGAATCATATTTTTTTCAGCCTAAAAAAAGTGTGCACTTATTTTTATTTTAAATACTCTTTGTGTATTTTAAAAAAAATGTTTACAACAAAACTAAAAAGTACAAAATGTAGCTCCATACGGACAAAACCCGTTTACATCTATGCATACACTAAATTGTTCAGGCCTTATTTTTAGAACTGAAATGTAACCTCTTTTGTAGGTCAACATGCTCATGAACTTCAAGAACTGTGCTGAAGAGGAGGACTGCCCAGTTCCAGAAGAGGTCCGCGAAGATCTGCAAGCATTTCACAATGCTCTGCTGGAACATTGTGGTCAGTTCTGTTAGAGGCAGTACACCCACGGACGTCAGCATTCAAAATTGTCACTTTAAAGATCTGGTACTAAAGTGTATTCTTATTTAGGTGTCCATATTGAGGAAGAGGAACAAGAGGAGGTGGTGGATTATTCTCTGCGAGGACGACTGTTCCGTTTACTGGAAAGGGTGAAAAAAATCCGCCAGAAAAAGGTTGTAGAGGAGCCTGAACCTCAGGAAGATAAAAAACCATGTGAGATTTGTATTATGCCAACTGTTTAAAACATATTATTCCAACAGTATTATTATTTTATGCTTTACATTCTTTTGTCCCCAGCCACCCTCCAGGAGCTGATTTCCCATACTATGATCCATTGGGCTCAGGAGTCTTTTATTCAGAACCCGGAGCTTGTTCGTATGATGTTCAGCCTCCTCCACAGGCAATATGACGGACTGGGGGAGCTCATACGTGCCCTCCCCAAGGCTTACACCATCAATGCAGTCTCCATCCATGACACAATGGACCTGCTGGAGTGCTTGGGTCAGATACGTTCCCTGCTTATAGTCCAGATGGGTCCGGAAGAAGAAAGGCTCATGATTCAAAGCATTGGGTGATCAAACAATTCTGATCCTTCATATATTTTTACTATGTCAAATCACTGAACTCATTAATTTTTTGCATGAACATTCACCTTTAGGAATATTATGAGCAACAAAGTTTTCTATCAGCACCCAAACTTGATGAGAGCTCTGGGCATGCATGAAACGGTCATGGAGGTCATGGTCAATGTACTAGGCGGGGGAGACTCAAAGGTACTTATATTTTTATGATCAAATGTATATCCTTTGCATGTCTGAATATACTCAAAACTACTTTTTATTTGCTTTTCTTTTCACAGGAGATCAGGTTTCCCCGTGTGGTGACAAACTGTTGTCGCTTTCTGTGCTATTTCTGTCGCATCAGTCGCCAGAATCAGCGCTCTATGTTCGATCATCTCAGCTATCTGCTGCAGAACAGTGGCATCGGCCTTGGTGATTGAATTTCCCATGATGATTTATTTGCCTTAAGACAGGATGTTTTTAAAACTGAATATTATGCAATGTTCTGCAGGAATGCGAGGCTCCACCCCCTTGGATGTAGCCGCAGCCTCATGTATCGACAACAATGAACTTGCGTTGGCTCTACAAGAACAAGATCTTGAAATGGTAAAAGGCACCCGATATTTACTAATATGTCAGACGTGGCCGTACAGTATTTGATTGAAGTGATGTCTTTCAAGGTGGTGAAGTATTTAGCTGGATGTGGACTTCAGAGCTGCCCAATGCTCCTCTCCAAAGGTTACCCTGATATCGGCTGGAATCCATGCGGAGGAGAGAAATACCTTGATTTTCTTCGTTTCGCTGTATTTGTCAATGGTCTGTTTTGTGTTTTACTCTATAATTTATTACTTTTGTACTTTTTTAAACACCAACTCATGTCCCCCAGGAGAGAGCGTAGAAGAGAATGCCAACGTAGTCGTGCGCCTCCTCATCCGAAGGCCAGAATGCTTTGGTCCAGCCCTCAGAGGGGAAGGTGGTAACGGTCTCTTGGCTGCCATTGAAGAGGCCATCAAAATATCAGAGGATCCTGCAAGGGATGGTCCCAGTGTTAAAAAAGACAGGCGCTTTCCCATGTAAGATTTCACTGGTTGTGTTGAAAGAAGCAACATTCAATAATCACTCGTTAAGCAGCAGTCTTTTATTTGTAGGTTTGGAGGGGAGGAGCAACATGAAGAGAACAGGGTGCACCTTGGAAATGCCATCATGTCTTTCTACTCGGCCCTTATTGACTTGCTGGGGCGTTGTGCCCCAGAGATGCATGTAAGTAACTTCTCAAACAGGTAAGACAAAAAGGAAACTTTACTGAGTGACCAAGATGGTGTCTCTTGCAGTTGATCCAGGCTGGAAAAGGTGAGGCCCTGAGGATCCGAGCAATCCTAAGATCTCTGGTCCCTCTTGAGGATTTGGTGGGGGTCATCAGCCTTCCTGTTCAGATTCCATCTTTTGGGAAAGGTAACAGTGATTGCTCTCTTCTACTTTTATCCAGCCTATTTTTGGATAGTCTGTGGCTGTGATGTGATGTATTAAATATCATTATACTCTACTGATACAGTTTAGTTAGGGTTTATATTTTTTTCTATGGCCTTTTGACCATGTGATTCCATCTTTTTATTTCTATATTAGATTCCATGACTTCATAAAAGCAGGTTTATCTGATTGATGGCTATATGTAATGTGGTATTTCTTTTATGTCTTACTTAGACAACAGCATCATAGAACCAAAGATGTCAGCCAGTTTTGTACCAGATCACAAGGCTCCAATGGTCCTGTTCCTCGACAGAGTTTATGGTATTGATAATCAGGATTTCCTCCTCCATGTGCTGGAGGTGGGATTCTTACCAGACATGAGGGCTGCTGCCTCTCTTGACACAGTGAGATTTAACATACAACAATGTCCTCCATAACTGTTTTTTTATACTTCCACAATATTTTTTAACTGTTGTGTTTGCGGTCCACTAGGCTGCCTTCAGCACCACAGAGATGGCCCTAGCTCTGAACCGTTACCTGTGCTCTGCTGTGCTGCCGCTCATCACCAAGTGTGCACCACTCTTTGCAGGCAGCGATCACCGAGCTATAATGATTGACTCCATGTTGCACACAATCTACCGGCTGTCTCGTGGACGGGCCTTTACAAAGGCCCAAAGAGACATCATTGAGGAGTGCCTTATGGCTTTGTGCAAGTGAGAAAACTCAAGACAAATTTATGATGGCATTTCAAATTTTCTGTTTCTTAGTATGATGTTATCTGCGGTTATCTTCGCTGCAGGCATCTCCGCCCATCTATGCTTCAACATTTGCTACGACGACTGGTGTTTGATGTGCCCATTCTTAATGAGTTTGCCAAAATGCCACTGAAAGTAAGTGCATCTTTAGAACTCTAGAAAAAAATTCGAATCATAATCTTGACTCTTGACACTTGAGTCAATAATCCTAAAAACTCTAAAAGTATATTGAGGCATCACTCTTTCAATGAAAAAACTAAATATTTGTCTCATTCTGGATGGGTAAGCTATTTTTGTCTTAGCCCAAACATGGGTCTGACAGGACTTTATCCATAAGAATTTTGAAAATCAGAAAAGTAAGGATGTCATACTATAGCAGTGCCAGAAGAAAAAAAATATTTGCACTTACAAAGCATTTGACCAGATTCCTGTGATGTGATCTCTGTGATGTTATTTGCACAGCATAAGGGTTGCCATGATATGCTTTGATATATTAAGCAGTATCCTTAATGAATTACTTGTTATATTTTCAGCATTACTTAGCAGTCACACTATTTGTAATGGAACTGCAATTTGTTTTTCCTGTGTCCTGCAGCTGTTGACCAACCACTATGAACGTTGTTGGAAATATTACTGCCTCCCTAATGGTTGGGCCAATTTTGGTGTTTCATCAGAGGAAGAGCTGCACCTGACCCGCAAACTGTTCTGGGGCATCTTTGAGTCCCTTGCACACAAAGTACTGTAATGAAGCAACAGTTCTTAATCTCATAGTGTGTGCAGAGTAATGTTGTGTTTTTGTGATTTTCAGAAATTCGATGCAGAGATTTTTAAAATATCTATGCCATGTATTTGTGCCATCGCCGGCGCCATTCCCCCGGATTACGTAGACGCCAGCTATTCTTCCAAAACAGAAAAGAAGGCATCAGTTGATGCAGAGGGAAACTTTGATCCTAAACCAGTAGAGACCACAAAGTGAGCACAGAAGGATGTTTTTCACTTTTCTCTTTTTACTCTCGTTATATAACTTTCAAATTAACCAAAAATGTAATTGTCTCAAACAGCACCATAATCCCGGAAAGACTCGATGCCTTTATCAACAAATATGCTGAATATACACATGATAAATGGGCTTTTGAAAAGGTAAAACTTGTATTTATTACTGTAAATAATTGGATTATGTAGCGCATTTATATAAATGTGTTTTGGCTAGGTAATTTAATAGCTAGCATATATTCACTCACTCGCTACAAAGTAGTTACACTTGCACAATCTAAATAATGCCCAAACAAGATTTGTTTTTAAAAGTTCTGCCTCGGTGTTCCAGATCCAGAATAACTGGTCATATGGTGAAGTCCTAGATGAAAATGCAAAAACTCACCCCATGCTTAGACCATACAAGACATTCTCAGAGAAGGTATGGGTCCATTTACGTTATTTCGTATGTTTGTATTTCTGACAAACTGAGGCTGTTGCTTGCAGGACAAGGAGATATACCGTTGGCCCATTAAGGAATCCGTCAAAGCCATGCTGGCATGGGAGTGGACCTTAGACAAAGCCAGAGAGGAAGAAGAATCAGAAAAGAAGAAGGCGGCTTCACGGAAAATCTCACAGACGGCTCAGGTATGCAGCAGTAGGATACTTTAATGACATCACCATAGTTATATGTTGATAGTACAGGACAATTATTCCCTTAAAGGCAACCTACGACCCAAGTCATGGTTACAGTCCACAGCCTATTGACATCGCACACATGGCCCTTTCAAGAGACTTGCAGGTATTTTGAACTTCTAATCTTTGTATTATATAATACCATATGGTCTATATTAATATGATTTGTTCTGTCCAGTCTATGGCGGAGCAGCTGGCAGAAAATTACCATAACACCTGGGGTAGGAAGAAGAAGCTTGAGCTACAAGCCAAAGGTACACCATTTATCAAAATAAGGTTCCGCTTTTTTTTTTCTTTTTTTTTTTTTGGCTTTCTTTAATGGTATTTTTTCTATTCTATGCAGGTGGTGGGACACATCCTCTCCTGGTTCCATATGACACCCTGACTGCAAAAGAAAAGGCACGAGACAGAGAGAAGGCCTATGAGCTTCTCAAATTCCTGCAGCTAAATGCATATGCGGTCACAAGGTAGCAATACATGCGTACACAACAGAGAATTTAGCAGAGCACAATTATATATGTTTTATATTTACTTGCATATGGTTTATAGAAACAATCTGTATTCCTCTGGCAAAATATCCTCAGATAGCCTTTCTATTTAGATGGCAAACCATGATTAGAGCGCTGGAGATTACCTTTTGTCTCATCACACTGCGTGCAATATAGACAGGCATGGTTATGCAATTGTTATTACAGTGATTGAAAAGGTCACATAATTTTGACAAGACAAAAGAAAAATCTTTTTAGGCTCATATTGGACCTCCTAAATACCAACTGAATTAAAGTACTACACAGCCACAATACATTGCTATTACTGTACTGACGCAAAAATAAGATGACCCTGAATATTATATGATCCCTCTTTTCGAGACTTGTTTTTGACAAGACAAAATAAAAAACATTTTAAAACTCATCTTTCGAATAACAGCCATTTAGCAGCTGGTAGATATCAGGTTTAAAGGAAAACTGACCTTTTTTTTAGTGTTTTGCCTATTGTTCACACAATCCTAATGAGAGACAAGAAGACAAAACCATTTTTTTTTGCATTTTAATTTGTGACACCCATTTTCCGCATTTTGCAAGCGTTTTTTATCTTTTTAAGGATTCTAAAAAAGACGTTTGTTTTTGTCCCTCATAAAGATTATGAACGATTGGCAAAATTCTAAAAAAAAGTGCAGTTCCCCTTTAACAGTTGTTTGATGGATCTTCTTCACTGATCATCATTATCTTATAACATCATATTTCCTCCTCTGTTTGTTTGTTAACTTGCACAACATTTGAGACACCTCTACTGAGTGTCTGTGTTGCAGCTACATCTCTTCAAGTCAAGTGACAGGAAGAAAAGCTCTGACTCACTTATGAAGAAGTTATTTGGCACCCCCTGTTCTTTTGCATTTATAAATCTTTATATGTCAAATATAAGACAGCCTGTCTTTTTGAGGAAAATATATAGTCATTTTACATGACATTATATTAACAGAGTAGTAGTCACGCTTAGAAAAGATTGGCTGAGGAGTTGAGTAACTGTAAAGAAATAGAAAAAATTACTTCTGTTTTCCCCAAACCTGTATATTTTACTTCTCATCAGGGGCCTGAAAGACATGGAATCTGACATTTCTTCCATAGAGAAAAGATTTGCTTACGGCTTCCTGCAGAAGCTGCTGAAATGGATGGAAATTGCCCAGGAGTTTATCGCTCATCTCGGTACTGAGAGGCAAAGATTCAGAATAGATTGTCTCGCATGCAATGCAGTGGTCATAGTCTAGGTGAATGTATTTATATGACAGTTCCTTTACAATGTGTGTTCCAGAGGCTGTAGTAAGCAGCGGACGGGTAGAAAAGTCTCCTCATGAACAGGAAATTAAATTCTTTGCAAAGGTTTGACTAATGTTTACTGTGATCTTGTCTTGATTTACCATCTTAACTAAATGTGAGAGACCTACTCTTTCAGATCCTGATGCCTCTGATTAACCAGTATTTCAAAAATCACTGCCTCTACTTCTTGTCCACGCCTGCTAAAGTCCTGGGTAGTGGTGGCCATTCGTCCAATAAGGAAAAAGAGATGATTGCAAGGTGAGGGTTCTTTTACTACACACGTCTTATGTATTCTTTACATTTCCACTCTTTCACATTTCATCATCGTTCTGTGTTTATGTGTATTCTTTCTCTTCTCTTGCATTTGTTTCCTGTGTTCCTTTCCTTCTATTCCTTAGTATCTTCTGTAAAATGTCCTCTCTGGTGAGACACAGAGTTTCTCTCTTTGGTAAGCTGATGGTTTCCCCCCCACAAACCTGAAACGGCGGTGTAAAATCTCTTAATATAGAATTATACGTGTATGTGCAGGAACGGACGCAGCAGCCATTGTTAACTGTCTTCACATTCTGGCCCGATCATTGGATGCAAGGTTAAGTAAATATAAGTACATGCATTCAATGCAATTGATTTGTTTTCTTTAACATTCTTTGTTTGTATTTAGAACCGTAATGAAGTCCGGCCCTGAGATTGTTAAAGCTGGCTTGAGATCATTCTTTGAGAGTGCTGCTGATGATATTGAGAAGATGGTGGAGAACCTTAAACTGGGCAAAGTGTCAAAAGGCAATCAGGTACTAGATACACAAAGGTAGTGGGACACACCTCATGATTGATACATTAATCATTCGGGTTGGACTGAATTTTTTTGTATCATACCAAGACTATTCGTAGAATTTGGTCAATGATTTCAGTTTCCATAAAGATATCAACTATTATTGTGTGATTCTGCAAAACATTTACATTTTTACTTGAATGGCAAAGAATCCAAATACTGTTGCCCATACATAATGTATAATACCGTTTATGAATTGGGTTTTATACAACTTTTCCTGACAGCAAGTGAAAGGTGTTTCCCAGAACATCAACTACACAACCATTGCTTTGCTCCCAGTGCTCACTTCCCTGTTTGATCACATCGCCCAGCACCAGTTTGGAGATGATGTCATCCGTGAGTTCATTTACATGATAATTTCAAATGTGTCCCTTCCTTATTACTGTACATCGCTGGCGTCTGTTGCTTGCACACAGTGGATGACCTGCAGATGTCGTGCTATCGCATCATGTGTAGCATCTACTCCCTTGGGACCGTCAAGAATCCACATGTTGAGAGGTACCAGAGAGACTGCATGCGTTTCATTTTAAAACCCTGAAAGACTTGACTTTACCCTTGATATTTACAGACAGAGGCCAGCTCTTGGAGAGTGTTTGGCTCACCTGGCAGCAGCTATGCCAGTGGCCTACTTGGAGCCCCATCTAAATGAATTCAACGCTTTCTCTGTCTACACCACAAAGACCCCAAGAGAAAGAGCTAGTAAGTTTTCTCAACCGGTGCAAAGGTTTTATGTGAAATTGAAGAAAAAAAACTGAGTTAAAAAAAACTTTCCTCTCCATTGAAAGTTTTGGGCCTCCCTAATGAAGTCCAGGAGCTTTGTCCAGATATACCAGAGCTGGATTCCCTTCTGAAAGAGATTGGAGACTTGGCAGAGTCGGGGGCCCGCTATACAGAAATGCCTCATGTAATTGAGATAACTTTACCCATGCTGTGTAACTACTTGCCCCGCTGGTGGGAACGAGGATCCGAGAACTTCCTTGAGCTGGAAGGTCAACTCTGTACTGCGGTTACATCAGAACACCTCAATCAGTTGCTTGGCAGCATTATGAAAATTGTCGTCAACAACCTGGGTATTGATGAAGCCTCCTGGATGAAGAGGTTGGCTGGTGAGCAAGTTTTTACTTTATTGATGTGCCAGACAAACGCAGTATTGGAAAGGTTGCTCATAGATGTGAGATGACTTCATTTCTCCCTTTTCCCAGTTTTTTCACAACCCATTGTGAGCCGGGCCAAACCTGAGATGCTCAAATCTCATTTCATACCGACGATGGAGAAGCTGAAAAAGCGTACATCAAAGGTAGTGGCAGAGGAAGACCATTTGCGGATGGAGGGAAAATCAGAGGGTGATGAGGAAGACGGCACTATTCGAGATGAGTTTGCTGTCCTCTGCCGAGACCTGTATGCTCTGTACCCACTTCTCATCCGCTATGTGGACAATAACAGGTACCTGAGTGAGACATTTACAGATACTAAAGATGTCTTGAACCTAATCTTGGGATTGGATCGCGGACCGATATTTGCCTTTTTATTAATCGGTGGATTAGCTGTGTCCCAGTGTTTTCATGACTAAAGATTGTACTCATGTGAACGATTCCTTCAAAAACGATGCACACTCAGGGAGACAGAATTACATTCTTGCATTCCTTGTGACACACATGCAGGAGTTGCATGAGTTTCAGGGGGATGCATGTCTTGCCAGAAAACCGTCGTGAATTTGAGAGAAAGCTGCAAAGAACGCGTCATCTATCCACTGAGTGTTGCCGCCAAGATACCAATCCTCACCGCCATGGTGGAAAATAAACTAAGCTGGAGGACCAGAGGAAAAGGAATGGTTAAGCATTTTACAAACACACTGAGCAGGATGACACAAGAAGCTAAGGCTTCAATGTAAAAAAAGTTGATGATCGATCCATATGTTGATTCTATCGATAACTAAGTAAGTAAGTCTTTAGGTACAGGAAGACTTAGAGGGAAAAACCCAAATGATTCAAATGGAAGCCAATTGTGGTTTTGCTTTGTTTTGTTATTGGGATAAAATTATGTAGCATTCAATACCACACATTTAATACACATTTAATACATCATCTGATTTACAACAATACTAGCACATTTTTAATATTATAGGATACGCATTGTAAAATGTGTTTTTGTGTTTATTTTAGTTACTTAGTTTGAAATATTTTAAGTTCAGGAATTCATCATCATAGGATGATGAATCAATCAGGACAATCAGGACTCAAAATCAGATTTTATCTGAGGCCAAAAAATCAGATGGGGATGAGGCCAAAAATGTTGATTGTGACATCCCTAAGAGATACACAAGTCTTGCACAAGTTGGACCCTGTCGTAAGAATTTATTCACATTCACTAAAGAAATTAAGGAAAATGTATGACTTCATGATCAATTGAAGTAATTTAATGTGTCACAGGGCGAGATGGCTGACTTGCCCTGACCCCGATGCTGAGGAGCTGTTCCGCATGGTTGGTGAGGTCTTCATATTCTGGTCTAAATCTCACGTGAGTGCACACAATTAGCGTTAGATAATATACTATAAATGCTTTACTTACAGTATGGTCTGGGTGTTTATGTGCTTGACCTGCAAAGAGGAAAAGTTCCATTAATTGGAAAGACATTATTTCTGAAACTCATTCTATATAACTTTTTTTTAAAATATGATTTGCATTGCATGAGAAAGTATAAAGGAAAACGTTCTTGTTGACTACATGGACATTTATCAATAAGTATCCCGCACAACACAGTAGCAGCAGAACAAATGTTTTAATTCAATAACTTGCGGTTGTTTTGGTTGTTTGAAACATTAACAGTAGTAACTATTTATGTGGATGTGTTACTGTACGTTCAGTATGCTTGTGCTCTCTGACGCCACTGCAGAACTTCAAGCGAGAGGAGCAAAATTTTGTGGTGATGAATGAGATCAATAACATGTCATTCCTCACTGCTGACAGCAAGAGTAAAATGAGCAAGGTGAGTACTTGGACATGGTCGGTAAAGCTGCTACAATGTTTATCCATTATTTCTCGTACAGATTTGAACAAATATGTATATGTATTTTCCACGGCAATATTTGAACAGCATATTAGTCCAGTTGTACATACTTTACTATAAATCATGACCATAATTGTACAGATTTTTAAATATGTCTACATATTATATTGCAGGTTGCTTCATTATTATTATTATTATATTTCATTGTTATTGGTTTAGTTTGTGAATATCCCCTACTGCTGTTTTTTCTGAAGGTTTGATGGAACGATTTACAAACGAAAGCAGCTATGTTAACAATATTCTCTCTTTGACTGTCCCTTTTTGTCCTCATCTGTTGGGTTGCGGCTGGGTATTCCAGGGCGGGGACTCAGAGGTTAGACCTTGTTCTTGCACGACCGCTGTGCTGACCGCATGGCACCTCACTTTGGGGGAGCTTTTCATCAACCTCCCCAGCACACTGGCACATCTGATCCTCAACATTTCCTAATGCATACACACAAATATATACTGTATACTTGCAATATATGGACAGACAGTATTGAGACACACTTCTTATTACCGGTAATTAATCAGTCCCTGTTTGGACTTTACCCTGAGTAGTTGCATTTGTTACAGCCATTATGTCCTTAAAGGCATGCTTGGATTAGTTTGGTGCAGAAGAATTTAATGTTCTTCTGGATGAATTGACAAAAAAAATCTCACAACATGCTCCAAAATATTGTGAAGTCTTTCTAGAAGAGTGGAACATACATGTTCCTCCATGTAGTTGTAATGGCCTCATGTCCCAATACATCTGTTCATATAGTAGACTTAGATGCACGTATAGAGTAACATGCACATTGCATACCGACAGGCATGGCCTGACACGCCTTAAGTCATGAAACTTTTCCAGCACAGGCAGCTGTGTCCATTTTGTCAGTTGAGATATTGTCATTGCTATAAATACTAACTTATTTGTATTAATAGACTGTGCAAATCCTTGACAAAACAGCTAAGGTTTGGTTCTGTTTACAGCATGTATAGCCTGTAAACTGATACACTATGACTGTATGATAGAAAAACATGCACACTACTTTTTTAGAGGATCACCGGACATCGGGCAGTCCTTGCTCGGTCCTGCCAGTGTGTGAGGGGGGGAGTCTGGAGACGTTTGATGAAAGTACTGAGCTGTAGAGTTGGGCTCATGGCACTGGACTTTGCACCAAGCCCACAGTGGCAGTGAGAGCACAGTGCCATCATGCTGTCAGTTTGCTCTCTGTTGATCTTAGTTAAGTTGGAGTCTTCTAGAATGTCTCTTGTTTCCTTTTCTATTGGGTGGGTTGACTTGTAGCTAGTGTAATGCAGCTTTCGACGGGGATGTTAGCCTTCTCTGTGCTCTTTCTTCTCTCCTCCCTGGAAAGGCCATGAGGCCTCATGGTTTAGTTTCCCATCAACTCCTTCCAGTATGCGAACCCACTAACACACTTGAGGCTTAACATGACTGAGGCCTTTCCCCATTGAGACAGCTTTAGGGCTGCCATGTTAGAATGCGCTCCAAGTGTTCATGGGTTTAACCAATACATTAATTCACACTTAATGTCTAAACCTTTGCAGCTTTTTTTCCTTGAAACTATTCTTCCATAACACACTTGCATCAGAAAAAAAAGTCAAGACATAGCTGATGCACTTACAGTACAGTATAATATACTGTATCTAAGGCACATTTTTATTGTTTAAAGATGACAATATTAAGCAAATGATAAAGTGTATAAAAGATTTAACTTTCTCAACATTAGGTAAACTTGTACAAAGCTGTGTCAAAAATATCTGCCCTCACAACATTAAAGGGGACCTATTATGTTTTATAATCTGCATTTAAAATTACTAATTGATGTCCACATAATACATGTTGGATATGCTTTGATGCAAAATTTTGCGTAAAATTTCCTCTACAGTCACTTTTATAACCCGTTTTTTGAGTCTGTCTGCAAGATGTTCGATTCTGGAGGCTTTCCTAGATTGCAAATAAAACCACGGCCAATCCTCTACAAAAGTATCTTTTGAAAATGTACTGTATAAATATATATCTTGAGACTGTATCCATTTCGATACATAGTTGAAAATAAACATTACACAGAATCACCTGGACACAACATAAGGTACACCTGCACACTCACATTCAGATTCAAACTTGCATTAAAAAAAAGTTGCTTTTAGCAGCATTTATGTTACTTGATTTCGCACGTCGGCATTATTATACGCAGGAGGCGATTAGATGAAAATAATACTTTTTTTCTACCTTTTTTTGTGTTCCTCATAGACTGCTTTGGAATTGTTTAACACGAACATTCAACAATGTGAGAACATTAATAAGTCACTAAAGAAGAAATTCACCATAGGTCCTCTTTAATAATGGATTGTAAGACAGAAATAAATAATTTAAATTGTTCAAAAGATGTGTAGGTATTGAAATGAATCAGTCCTATATGATTGCAAGCCCCAACCATCACAGTGAAAATAAAGTAAAAGCCCATTTTCATTTCAATAGGGCAAAACTAAGGTTATATGTGCACTCACATTTTTACAATGGACTTTAGACTAATTTGTTTTACTATATATGTTCCTTATTAATATGGTTCCTAAGATAGTTTGAACTTGTAAGTATATATTCTATAATGAGAAGTTCCCTGACAATTCTAGATAACATACAGTGCATACTGTAACCCAAATTAAATTGTGCTTTTTATAATCTTACATGCATTTGCACATAAATTGAGATCCCAGAAAAAGCATTATTCAAAAGGCCTTAATACAGAAACAGGAAAGGAGTGCAGGAGGCAAGCACAGGGACAAGCTGTGTTTTATTAACAGCCAGCAACTACTTACAAAGTAACCAAATTCATTGTGTTACAATATCGTCACCTTCAACTTCTTCCATTTTCTACAGCAATTGCCATGCAGGGAATGCTTAATCATTGTCATTCTGCTCACCATTTGCTGAATGTGTTTTTTACTAATACTTTCATTGCATGCTTTGTCAAACCATTTTTACAGCTCAAAATTCCTTTAATTCTCACTGTTGTTCAGCTCCACTTTCACAAAGCCAGCTATACCCTCACTTTGCCCCCACACTTTTATCACACCCTGTACTTACCACACTGAGCTCAGAGAAATGTGTTTTTTGTTTTGTTGAGTCATATTTAGTCAGCTCCATTTTGACAATACAACATTTAATCTCTTCCTGGGTTTGTCTGGCTATTTGTAGGGTAACGTTATTTTATAATAAACAGTCTTCAGCGCTTTGAATATCATTCAGCAAAATAAACAATCACCCAGTAATGGAGGGCTTTTATTGACTCTGGCGTGTTTAGTACCCAGTAGTGTCATCTGTAAAACGTTATGAGATACTGTGAATACTTGCCCATACTTTTTGTCAGGGTGGGGGCTCGGATGCAGAGCGTACCAAAAAGAAGAAACGGGGGGATCGCTACTCGGTGCAGACTTCTCTCATTGTGGCCGCTTTGAAGAAGATGCTCCCCATAGGCCTCAACATGTGCTCTCCTGCTGACCAGGAGCTCATCAACCTGGCCAAGATCCGATACTCATTGGTAAATTCACTCCCGGCAATGTATACAAACAACAATTAATTGGTTTTTTTTACCCTTCAGAGGGACACTGATGAGGAAGTGAGAGAGTTCCTGCAGAACAATCTTCACCTGCAGGGAAAGGTCTATTTCCATGATGTGCATTGCAAGAGTGTGGAGTCGGGATCAATCAGGGTTCTCAAACTTCTGCCTCCCTGTGCTGTGGACAGGTGGACAACCCATCAATGCGTTGGCAGATGGCCCTCTACAAAGAAATGGCGGGAAAGGCTGAGGATGCTGATTCGCCAGAAAAAGTGGTCAAGAGAGTGCAGGAGGTCTCCGCCGTCCTCTATCATCTTGAAGTGGTGCGCAGCCATTCCTTACTCACATTCAAACTCATTTTAGCAAGTTGTCAGATGTTATTTTCATGGCTTTAATTCGTTTACAGACTGAGCACCCATTTAAATCCAAGAAGATGGTGTGGCATAAATTGTTGTCGAAGCAGAGACGCAGGGCTGTTGTTGCTTGCTTCAGAATGACACCACTGTACAACATCCCAAGGTAATCACTACTCTCACTTGCCCTAACATACTGTACTAATAACCCAAATACTATAACTGTCAAAATGAACAAGTTAACTCATGTAATTATTCACAAAAAAATTGTGCATTAATCATGTACAGAATAATCATGTAATTTATTTTGACCATACAAGCCCTTTTATCTTAACTGCTACATGGTCAGTGATCAGATCAATGCATACAACTGGGGTGCTCACTGGCAGATTTCACTCCTAAATTCAGCCGGAAAGAACTTTAGGTAAAACTGTTAACAAGTTTTGTGCAAATAAATTACATGCATTCAAGTAAAATATTTTAAAACATTCCTGAATGACATTCTGACAATAGAATAGCATTTGTGTACAGATATCAAGGTTAATTCTTAGCTATTTTCAATTATGCAAGCGAGTACTCACCTTTTATTAATCATGATTAATCCAAATTCCAAATGTGATTAATCCGATTTAAAAAAAATATCATTTCACAGCCCAACTAAAAACATGAAGTACAATTTTTGGATCAAAATAATTGTTGTTTTGTTTCGAACATGCATGTAAGGATCATGTCTGACATTCACATATACACATTTTATGTCTGAAGAGGAGCAGGAAGAGGTGGATCTTATTTAATCTTACCCCTTCTTCTGGGGCAGAGTGACTCAGCGGGTAGAGCAGCCATCCAGAAACTTGTTCCTATTTCAATTTCAGCATCTGCCATCCTAGTCGCTGCCTGTGTCCTTGGGCAAGACAGTTCACCCATCTTGCTCCCACTGCCAGCCACACTAGTATAAATATAGCTTACCACCACTAAGGTTGAATGTATGCGTTTCCCAATGTAAAGTCCTTTGAGACAATTGTGAAAAAACATAGTATAAATATAATTAATTTATTCTACATATCACATCAGTCATCACATTTATTGGTTACAACACATTTATTGGTGAATAATAAAACGGATCGGATTAACTACTTCTTCCTACTCCTTTTTGGACATGTTGAATTGTGTAAATGTGATTCCATTGTAACTGTCAGACTGGGGTTTAGGCAGGAAGGAGAATGGATCCCAAAATGCAGAGCAGAGGCCAGAGTGAACTGGTAAAGTGTATTTATTACAAAGTTCAGCGATGTAACAAAAAAATATGGTGCAAGTGAAACAAAAAGGAAACAAACTTGCACTGCGAAAAAAGGCAGAATGGGTAATGGAACTGCAGGGAAGCGCTGGAAAAAGCAAGAGGGAACGGGAGTGCATGTGGCTATGAATAACAACAGACAAACAATAAACCCACAACTCAACTGCAGCAGGAGAGGTGATTAAAAAGGAATGCTGATGAGAATCACCTGCGCAGCTCCAGTAGCCCCGCCCAGCTCAGGGGGCGTCAGCTTCTAGGGGGAAACAGAAGTAAATGAAAGGAACCAAAATAAAGGGTGACAGTAACCTTAATTAATTCACATAGTCTGAAATTTTTAAGAAAGGTAAGGATTTAACAATACTGTATGCTTATTTAGCGGTGGTGTAAAATGACACTAACTAGAGTTGTTTTTATTTTTGCCTCTCGTTCAGCTAAATTGCATTTAACATTTAACACATCTCTTCCAATTTCCAAAGTCAAATATATAACACTAATCCAACACCAAAATACATGGGGGCTGATTTACTAAGATCCAAACACCACGCGGTGAACAGCATGTGCAATCTATAAAATAATGTGTACTATTAGTGGGCGCATGCGATTTACTATCACTGCGTGTGCAATTGAAAAGTGATACAGAACGCCCTATTTAAATGTACTATATGGAGACACTCTCATTTATTGCACATTCATGTTACGCTTTTACCTGTGCCGTTTTGCTATGTTTTCAAACATGCAGGAGACATGTACTACTTTTTATGGGCATTTTTGCAGCAGTAGTGCATCTATATTGAAACTGAAGGTGCCTGGGAGCTGAGGCTGCACTTAGTCCGCACGATATGCAAAAATGCAAACTTCAAGAAGTTTTTTTCATGTAAGATATATATTAATAATATGTATTATACGTGAAAAAAAACTGACGTCATTAAAAAATACTAAAGGACAACAAAACGCATTAATTGAATTTGTTTTAATCACCCCTTTAAGTCCTCTAACAATTATGAAATTATAAAATGAAGTAGCTGAATGGATGATGTGTTTGGATGAATAGTTTTCATTTCTGACCGTCCAAAGTGTGCTATCAAGTTTGCACGTGTTTTAGTTTACGCAAAGGTTCAGTAAATCAGGCCCATAATGTACTCCTTCATACACTCACATATCTCATGCTATGAACAAAATTATGTTTCATAAGTGTATTAAACAGGTTTACTCTGCACATATTTTTTGCTTCAAATAGCAAGTCAGATAGCTGTATGTAGCTATGAAATGCAAACTTCAGACCTTACACAAGAAATATATTTTTTGTCATCGCAGGCACAGAGCTTCCAACATGTTCCTTGAAGGATACAAGCGCAATTGGCTTCACTCCGAGGGTTACTCATTTGAAGACAGAATGATAGATGACTTGTCTGTAAGTGTCAACAAATTGTCACAAAACATTTTTTTTGTTTTTTGTTTTGTTTTTTTATATTCACTGTGCCGTGCTCTTCCTGGTGTATTGCAGAAAGCAATGGAGCAAGAAGAAGGAGACGAAGAGGAGGAGAAAGAAACAAAACCGGATCCACTCCACCAGCTTATTCTGCATTTTAGTCGCACTGCTCTCACAGAAAAAAGGTCTTAGCAGCTGTGGTAAAAATATATCAAAGCATATTTCAATAGGGCATTAATTTTCTTCTGTTGTCTTCTCATTTTAGTAAACTTGATACAGATCATCTTTATATGGCATATGCAGACATTATGGCAAAGGTGAGTTTCACTGTGAGTTGAGGTTTTAATAGCACAAGATTAGATTGACATATCTTTACTTTTGTCCTGGGTATTTTAGAGTTGCCATGTTGGTGAGGAAGAAGAAGGGGAAGAGGAAATGTTGGAAGATGCTGAGGATGAGATGTCCTTTGAGGTGCGACAGTCGGAACTGGTAATGGGCGGCGAGGGGCTGGGGACCAGGAACACAGCGGAGCGGTAGCTCTCGACGCATTGAGTGGCCTCATCATCACGACATTATTTCACTGTCATCGTCACTCTGTCTCTGCTATACATCTTTGTCAGTCCCTGTTGATTTGTTGTGCTTCATTCATTTTGAGTTGCTTTATCAGGACTACATAAGCCCCAATCCTGATGTGTGTTCGGTGCTAATAGCAGTATTTTATATGTAGAATGGTTAGCACCATAGTTTTTGAATTGCATAATAAATGCCAAAAAACAAGAAAAAAAAATCTATGTAATTGCAGTTGAACACCACTTTTATCTGGATTGGGTCTAATTAGACGTCCCAAAAATAATGTAAAAGTTGCACCAATCTAATCATACTAATAATTAAAAAATCTAAAGTTACATCATCAGCCTTGTGAACTAAAATGGCTCCTTTCAATTCTTGCAAGGGTAAATTCACTTTATACTCTTGCATTTCTCTGCAGCATCTGGAGATGAACAATTTAACCTATATCATATATAAAAGGACATATGTCAATAAATGTTGATCAGTAATAGAATAGACATCAGAATGCGCAGGGAAAATGTTATCACTTTAAATCAGGGGTGTCAAACTGGCTTTTATTGAGGACCGTCGCAATTATGGCAACCCTCAAAGGGCCGCTTGTAACAGTGATATTTTATGTATATAAACATATAATAGCTTCATTACACAATTTTTATCAAATCATTTTGATTGTTATTAGAGCAGTCAAATTATATATGTTTTTTAAATCAGATTAATCACACTTTTGACTTTGGATTAATCATGATTATTCACATGGCTACGCCATGCTTGCATAAGTATACTGGTAATTTAAATCAACTTAAAAAAGACCCTTAATTTTTGGACACAAATGCAATTTTTTTGAAAATCATACAGGAATATTCTTTTAGATGTTTTACTTGAATGCACGTCATTTAATTACTCAAACCTTGGTAACAGTTTTAACTGAAGCACTGTTGGGGTGTATTTTGAAGTGAAATGTGTCACATAGCACACCAGTTTGAGTCTCTTCACTCATCTTTGCACTGACGTATGCATTGACTGACCTTATAACAACCCATGCCACAGTTAAGGTAAAGGAGACTGTACAGTCAAAATAAATGGCGTGATTAATATGCGTGTATACATGATTAATGCAATATTTTTTTGTGATTAACCACATGAGTCACATTATTATTTTTGACAGCTTTAATTATAATATACAAACCCCGTTTCCATATGAGTTGGGAAATTGTGTTGGATGTAAATATAAACGGAATACAATGATTTGCAAATCCTTTTCAACCCATATTCAATTGAATGCACTACAAAGACAAGATAATTGATGTTCAAACTCATAAACTTTTTTTTTTTTTGCAAATAATAATTTACTTAGAATTTCATGGCTGCAACACGTGCCAAAGTAGTTGGGAAAGGGCATGTTCACCACTGTGTTACATGGCCTTCCTTTTAACAACACTAAGTAAACTTTTGGGAACTGAGGAGACACATTTTTTAAGCTTCTCAGGTGGAATTCTTTCCCATTCTTGCTTGATGTACAGCTTAAGTTGTTCAACAGTCCGGGGGTCTCCGTTGTGGTATTTTAGGCTTCATAATGCGCCAAACATTTTCAATGGGAGACAGGTCTGGACTACAGGCAGGCCAGTCTAGTACCCGCACTCTTTTACTATGAAGCCACGTTGATGTAACACGTGGCTTGGCATTGTCTTGCTGAAATAAGCAGGGGCGTCCATGGTAACGTTGCTTGGATGGCAACATATGTTGCTCCAAAACCTGTATGTACCTTTCAGCATCAATGGCGCCTTCACAGATGTGTAAGTTATCCATGTCTTGGGCACTAATATACCCCCATACCATCACAGATGCTGGCTTTTCAACTTTGCGCCTATAACAATCCGGATGGTTATTTTCCTCTTATGTCCGGAGGACACGACATCCACAGTTTCCAAAACCAATTTAAAAGGTGGACTCGTCAGACCACAGAACACTTTTCCACTTTGTATCAGTCCATCTTAGATGAGCTCAGGCCCAGCGAAGCCGACTGCGTTTCTGGGTCTTGATAAACGGTTTTCGCCTTGCATAGGAGAGTTTTAACTTGCACTTACAGATGTAGCGACCAACTGTAGTTACTGAAAGTGGGTTTCTGAAGTGTTCCTGAGCCCATGTGGTGATATCCTTTACACACTGATGTCGCTTGTTGATGCAGTACAGCCTGAGGGATCGAAGCTTAGCTTAGCTACTTACGTGCAGTGATTTCTCCAGATTCTCTGAACCCTTTGATGATATTACGGACCGTAGATGGTGAAATCCCTAAATTCCTTGCAATAGCTGGTTGAGAAAGGTTTTTCTTAAACTGTTCAACAATTTGCTCACGCATTTGTTGACAAAGTGGTGACCCTCGCCCCATCCTTGTTTGTGAATGACTGAGCATTTCATGGAATCTACTTTTATACCCAATCATGTCACCCACCTGTTCCCAATTTGCCTGTTCACCTGTGGGATGT
Organism: Entelurus aequoreus; assembly: GCF_033978785.1. Lineage (NCBI taxonomy): Eukaryota > Metazoa > Chordata > Actinopteri > Syngnathiformes > Syngnathidae > Entelurus > Entelurus aequoreus. Next base: position 62,651,207 of record NC_084735.1, on the reverse strand, counting down.
TCCAAATAAGTGTTTGATTAGCATTCCTCAACTTTATCAGTATTTATTGCCACCTTTCCCAACTTCTTTGTCACGTGTTGCTGGCATCAAATTCTAAAGTTAATGATTATTTGCAAAAAAAAAAATGTTTATCAGTTTGAACATCAAATATGTTGTCTTTGTAGTGCATTCAACTGAATATGGGTTGAAAATGATTTGCAAATCATTGTATTCTTTTTATATTTACATCTAACACAATTTCCCAACTCATATGGAAATGGGGTTTGTATTTAAAGCAGATCGTTGAATAACTTGCTCTGAAATTGTATGTCAATGATAACCCACATTATCATGCATTTTGTCGCATGGTAATATTAAAGTGTAGAACATATGCAATTGCATGTGTACATTCTTCTGTCAAAATTGAAAGAAAAATAAATTTGGCCATAAAGTGCTTTATTGTTTCCAGCCTTTGCAGGCCACATAAATGATGTGGCGGGCCAGCTCTGGCGCCGTTGCTTTGAGTTTGACACCTTTGCTTTAAATGATTGTGCTTAAACACTTTCTCAATGTCATTGCTATCCTGATCACCGATCTCTCTCTCGCTCCATGGCTCCATGTAATTCCTGTCAACTTCGTTACCTCCATCATTATTAACCGAATGCTGCTGATCAGTGTCTCCCCTTTTCCCCACTCACATAGCCTACTGACAGACTACAGCGCAGAAGCCTGTAAAGAGCTACACTTTTATGCACATATTTAAGATACGCAGCATACAGAAGTGGAATCAGATACACGATGAAGGCTACAGCACGACACATAACGGGAATAGCTCGGTTGTAGGCATACGTGGGTGGTGGGAGGTTTGGGTTGGTTGTGGTGCGGGAGGTTGGGATGTTGATGTTTAGGTGTGGGAAGCTACATGTTGATTTGTGGTGTGGCTGAACAGAGGAATGTCCGTTGGTCCTCTGATTCAGAGATATTCATTCAATGGTCATATACTATTCATAAATGGCATTCTATTTGGGTGTACATTGTACTCTCACAACATACTTTGTCAGTGCTGACCTATACTAGAATAATCCAAAGCAGCAAGCACATTACTTTTTTAAATGCCAAAGAAATATCTCCGACACAGAGGGATTGCAACTCTTGTCCACATTGTCGGGACAAAAGATGCAAGCGCCATGGCTACAATGTTGGGCCGTCGCTGCTTCCTGTAGTCTAACGCTTGCTCCAGCCAGCAAACGTGAAGAAGTAGTGTTGTGATTCCACCACTAACAATGTGAACTGGGAGAATGTGTGCAAAGTGCAGACAAATACCTTGAATCAACATTTTGACATGTTTTTTTGTGAATTAAGCCTAAAATATGAAACATTTGAGAAAAACTGGTAAGTTTGTGCATTAATATTGTAAAGTTTTAGAGACCTGAGTGAAAGGAGAATGGATGGGCTTTTTAACAAGAATATAAATGGATAGAATGGGATCTTACAACATCTCTTTTATCCATTTACATTTTGAGCATGAAAGTCTGCAACGTATTCATCATATTGTCGACCACAGGAGAAAGAAATGGAAAAACAGCGACTGCTTTACCAGCAGTCCAGGCTTCACAATCGTGGAGCTGCAGAGATGGTGCTGCAAATGATCAGTGCCTGCAAAGGTGAACCTTGTTTTTACATGTAGCATCAACAACGCTTCTCATATGATGATATTTTAATATACTTTCTTCCTTCTTGCAGGTGAGACAGGCCCAATGGTGTCAACAACCCTCAAACTGGGTATCTCCATCCTCAATGGTGGAAATACTGAGGTTCAACGGGTGAGGCCTTCTTTTATAGTCACCCTAACTTTGCTCTTTTAAACACTTGCTCCGCTTTTTGGATAGAAAATGCTGGAGTACCTGAAGGATAAAAAAGATGTTGGGTTTTTTTTGAGTGTCCAAGCCTTGATGCAGTCATGCAGGTCTGTTTGAAACTATAAAATAATACCTGTAAATTAACCTAGTTGTGTTAATATTCAAATTAACAATGGCTCCAATTGCTCACAGTGTCCTGGATCTAAATGCTTTTGAGAGGCAGAACAAGGCCGAGGGGCTCGGCATGGTCTCAGAAGAAGGCACTAGTAAGTCGTCATGCTGTTTTTTTTAATGTTTTTTATGTGAAGGCATAGAAATCATCATTCTGATGATGACAGAATTAATACATTATATGTAGTATGAAGTTATGTAGACAGCCAATCAATGGATACAATTACATATTGCTGAGTGACTGCGTGGGTTACCTCTGGGTACTCCGGCTTCCTCCCACCTCCAAAGACATTCACCTGGGGATAGGCTGATTGGCAACACTAAATGGTCCCTAGTGTGAATGTGAGTGTGAATGTTGTCTGTCTATCTGTGTTGGCCCTGTGATGAGGTGGCGACTTGTCCAGGGTGTACCCCGCGTACCGCCCGAATGCAGCTGAGATAGGCTCCAGCACTCCCTGCGACCCGGAAAGGGACAAGTGGTAGAAAATGGATATTGCTGAGTTTTGAATCACACTACAAGAAAAAATAAGAATTATTATCAAAGGCACAATTTAGTTCTCAAAGGCAACATTTTAAAAAGGCATGCAGGTGAAACAAAAAAATTACAATATTGTGCAAAGTTTGTTTATTCCAGCAATCAGAGTTACATGCAATTTAAGATATTACAATCCTTCTTTTGATATAATTTACAGTTTATGAAAAATTTGAATTAACAATCTCAGAACATTCGGGGTTTTTAAAAAAAAGTGTTAGTCATGATCATCAAAATTATAAGAAAAAAGGATTGACATATTTTACTTTTAATGAGTTTATTTCACATAGTTTCACATTTGAAGTTGAAATTAAATTTGCTTGATATTAAATTTTTTTGAGGTCCACCTGTAGACTACTGTATAAAGCTTTGGAATTGGACCTGAAGGGTGAATGCTTATGTTGTGGCCAGTGACTGTATTTGCTCATCAAATATCTACTTTTTTAAAATTTGTATTTATTATTGTTTTTTTTAATGTTTTTATTTATTTTTAATTTTTTATTTGTAATACTGGAAATTGAAATGGCTAGAACATAAAACAAACAAAAGCCAAAGCAGGACATTAATTCATATCGCTTTCCTGCCTTCTGAATGAAACTCAGAATTAGGATTACGTAACATGCTTAGTGGAATTTTAAAAAAAAAGATACAGCATCTACCAATCCAAAATCTATGGTATATGATGTACAAGCACACACCACAGGTTGACATTTTATTTTATCTGACCCTTTTTTCAAACAAAATACCCAAACAACAAAAACTCAGGTTAAATATGAAAATGCATTGACTTGAAATATTATCAAATACCAGTAACAGCATCATTTTCATTGCAAGTTTGCATCATGTATTTCACTGAAGACATAAAAAAAAAATTCTCTTTTACTTATTTATTAAATTTTGATTAAAACTGAATCCATACCAAGTGAGTGTAAAACACGAAAGATGGTTTCCATATGTGGCATTCAGTTTGATTTGCTTTCTAATCAATTTTCTAACCTAAAGATCATTAATACTTTGATAAGTGTTAATGAATTCACTATTTTTGAGATTGTTGATTTTGTGGTGGTTTCTATTTGTATGACTTGTTAGTCCTCACCTGCAGTTGACTTCATTTGAAATGGTCACTGAGTGAACTTTGCCATGGGATGTTGTTAATCTCCCCGTCCTCATCTCTCAGTCCTCTACTGTTGTCAACATCACTGCTCCTCTTTCCCTTCCCCACGATCACTGCCATCTCTCCCCCGTCCATCCTTTCATGATCCTCAGAGTTGAGCGGAGATCGGGGTAAATCATCTTTCTGTCCATCGCTGTCTCCTCCTTTCTTTCTTTTTTTGTCATTCTGTCCCTGACATTGCACCCCAACTAACAACAAAATGAATGTCAGTCATGTTCATAATTAAGATTCTTAACTCACTTTTACTGTTCATTCTAAGTGGAAATGAATGGAATCTGGTTTTGCCTGCTCATCTTAACCTGCATTTGAAACATAACTCCATGGTGGATCCTGTTCTCATGACAATTATTTAGGGTATTTTACATAAAAAAAGGCATTGTATTCCTTTATCTGCAATGACACTATGGTTCCATACCAGTTGTATATTATAATTACCCAAAACGAGTTCAATGATTTCCATCCAAATCCTTGTGAGAACATGTTACATGTAGAGTTTCGACATTTGTAATCGTTCCTCTTTCTCCAAGTCATACTGTGCAGACCAGGTAAATGTCAAACTATGTTAAGTATTTCTCTGCCTTAGGCAAAGTCTTGGGACCTGATCTACTAAAGGTTTGTGTGTATTAAACATGTGCAAACTTGCTAGCACACACAAAGCTTTTCTACTAAATTGATGCAAAGAGGGTTGCATCTCTTAAAGGGGAACTACATTTTTTTGGGAATTTTGTCTAACATTTACAATCACTATGAGGGACAAGAAGAAGAAGACAGATCCTTTTAATGCATTCTATCTTCTAAATAAACGTAATAATAAAAGTCAGTTTACAATGGAGTCAATGGGAGGATCTCTTTTCCGCACATAAAGCCCTCTAAATAATCATCAAAAAACCACCAACAATACTCCATTTACATTTCCTGACCTGAATATTAACCAAGTATTATGATATCGTTATTATTAGCACTAACATAAAAAAAACTATTTTCAGCGGCCCCGTGATCACAGAGAGCTAGCTAGCTTGTGCTGCTATAATTATATCCTCATCTGGTGGGTTGCTTTCTGAACTTTTTTATGTTTGTTGGCTCTCATGAAGTCTGCAGCGGATAGTAATCAGTGATATTGTCTAAAGAAAAAGTGAACATCGTGATGTGTTTGTGAAATTAATGCGGCACGTATTCCCAAAATGAGCAAAATTTGTAATTATTACATGTTATTATGAATGTGCCTGTTGCTACATTACATATATACTTAAAGCGAGTATATTAAACCTTATAGAAGTATTTTAATGTTTTTTTAAGTGCTTTATAGGCAGATTAGAGTGACTTCCATAAGATCCATTTTAAACTGACTTATGATTGCTTTTATTTACTAGTTAGAATGCATTAAAAAAAAGAAAAACATATGTGTGCTTGTCTTACATAAGGATTGTGAATGACAGGAAAAATTCCCCTTTAAGTGAGGAAATTAAGGAGCGTAATCCATTTAGCATCTCTGTCTTCATGATTATGCAGAATATATAGTCATCATCTGAACGGCCACGATACTGGGAGGAGAAAATGCCAATATAATAATTTAGCACATGCAGGGCAATTTATCAAGGCTGAAATTGTTCTGTATCAATACACTGTTTTGTGTCTTTATTTAGCACCTCTAGAAAGGACTGACAGTTGCGCAGAAATAACAGAGGGAAAGGAGGCAATTACGCTGCAGTTCTGTCCTTTGTATGCTTGTCAACGTATATGGACTGTCAATAGTAAAATATTACATATTGTCTACTCAGCAATATAATTTTATAGCTGCTGAATGACTTAAGGGGCTGATTAAAACAAAATCAAGTGATGCATTTTGGTGTTTGCTGTTTTTTTTTTTTAATGACGTTAATTTTTTCATACAGAAGATATATTAGCAAAACTCCTATATGAAAAAAAACTATTGCGATATGCATTTTCTTGCATTAGGACCAATTCCTGCACTGCAGGACCGTGTCTAAAATGCTGATAATAAGTGGTACATAATGGTCTGCTGCATGTTTAAAAACATACCAAAACGTCACAGATCGGAGCATGATAACATGAATATGCAATAAATGAGTATCCATGGTAAAAGCTGCTTAGTACGCGCAAAAACCTCATTTAAAAAAGGCGGTCTATGCAAGTTATCAGTTGTACACGCAGTCTTAGTAGATCACACGCAACACGCCCACTAATAGTACAAGCTTTTTTATAGTTTGTGCATGCTGTGTAGCACGTGGTATTTGGATCTTCGTAGATCAGGCCCTTAGTGTACTTTTGAGTTTGTGTGTGAATAGCAGTAGTAAAACCATTGGTGCACTAGGAGTGTTGCTTTCAGGAACCCTAATTGGTTCATGCATGGAGTTTCCATTTACAATGGTACCTCAGTTATTGTACATTACGCCACACTTTTCGTATGATACGATTTATGATTACATTTTTCGGCAAAACTTTGCCCCGGTTTTTGTATGCCATAGGTCAGTTTGCCTGCATATCATTCCTCAGTATCAAGTGCTCAGACAAAGAATCCTACTAGTTGAGACTTCTTAAATCATCTTTATTATGTGTGCAGTTTATTTGTTCATTGAACGCATACAGAACAACAAACAAGTCTGTGTCTTTTTTGTTTCTTCGAGTGGGAGCAGAATCAATCAAGCACTGTGTTTCCTGTTCTGTCCTTGCGTTCTTCATGTGATGAGGCGTTGAAGAGCACTGCATAAATTTAAGAGTCTCTCTGATTTTTTTTTCCATTGATTACAACTGAAAAAAGCCACAATGGGCCAAAAAAGTTGCGAGTGTCGGCATTTGAAAGTAACATCCTTAAGGCTCTCCATTGCCCTCCTCCTTTTCATTCATTGGCCTGTTTGCCCATTTCTCCATTAACGTAAAAGTAATGTTAATTGTTCATTTATCCATTTATTTATTCATTTACAAGTATTCCGTTTCGTTTCTGCATCTAAAACTACAATTGTTCTCCGTGTTTTATTTGTCTGTGTCTAAAACGGATTCATTGAATTGGCTTTATTTCTTGTGAGAAAAATGTTGTCTTTTTTGTATGATTCGGTCTTCAGAAAATTCAGGTACCACTGTATTCTATTGAGTGACCTACTTTTTATCAAGAGAATCAAATAAAAATTAAGTATTTTTAAGAAAAAATACCATGCAGTTTCTAGCAGCAAAACTCCACCTGTGGTGCTCATCCTTAGGCATTGCATTGCATGTGATGCTAAAGGCTCCTGAATGTTGCTCCACAGCTGACTGTGTGCCTAACACTGACTAGTTTAGAAAAAAAAAAAAAATTAGATGTTTTGGGTTGATTAGTTTCTGTGACAAAGAAACACCATTAGACAATGCTTACGCAGTAAACCCTCCAACCATCTTGTGACATTATGTTTAACGTGTTGTTATCATATGGTCAGCATGCCTTGCTAAAACATTTTCTTGGATTTAGATGAGAAAGTCATGGCTGATGACGAGTTCACCTGCGACCTCTTCCGCTTCTTGCAGCTACTCTGTGAGGGTCACAATAACGGTGAGTGTGGATAGTATTTAATTCCAGAGTCAAGTTGTATTGTAGCATTGAGATGTTACTAACGTGCCCACGATCTTGTGGCTTGCAGATTTTCAGAACTACTTAAGGACGCAGACAGGAAGCACAACAACCATCAACATCATCATCTGTACTGTCGATTACCTGCTCAGACTACAGGTCTCTTATATACAGCATAGTTTATCACTGGGTTTCACATCAAGATGGTCCAACTCCTTCTCTTATTTTCTCTTTGAAGGAATCAATCAGTGATTTCTACTGGTATTACTCTGGCAAAGATGTCATCGATGAGCCAGGAAAGAAGAATTTTTCCAAAGCAATGACTGTAGCAAAACAGATTTTTAACAGTCTTACTGAATATATTCAGGTAAAGTACAAAACAAGCAATGATTTGTTAATTTTGCAACGCATCACAAGACAATTGCTGATAATACATAATTCCCCAAAAATGTGCACAGATTTTTAACATAATAAACGGCTCATTAATGCACTGTGGAAAGGTATCATGATAGTACTCTATGAATAGTTTGAAAAAGTCAATTACATTCTTCCCCCAGGGTCCCTGCACAGGCAATCAGCAGTCTCTGGCTCACAGCAGGCTGTGGGATGCTATTGTGGGATTCCTCCATGTCTTTGCTCACATGATGATGAAGCTGGCTCAGGTAGGATTGTTTCATTTATTTCACATTAAAAAAATGTCATCGTCACTGTTGTTTTTCTGTTATTGCTTCACCTGTAAAGTTTGGTAGAGTCAGTGTGTTTGCAACCTTTAACTTGACTCAAAATTAGGTTCACTTGTATGAGGACTATCAACAAGTGTGCCTTTACAAAACTATTAAACTGTCAGACAGAGATGAAAGGCACAGATATGAATTCAATAATATGTAAATGTTTGTGATTTACCCCACTATATTGAGAAACTAATTGCAGTGTGATGAATTATAAATATAAACAATTTCAACCTATTTCCACAATAATAAACATATTGTTAAATGAATACCTTCCTGACAATCAAACATATCTTTGTCAAGGAGGATTTTTTGATACAGCTCATGGTGTTTTTATTTATTTTATGGTTCATCTTGACTGTCATGAAGCCTTAATGGGATTTTCATATAGTATGTCATGCTAGTGGATGTTTAGTAGAGCTTACTGGATGCGTAATGTACCGCACAATGGCTCCTTTCACAGCTTAATAGAAAACATGCTTGCACAACCTTTGCTTGATACACGACCTTATGACTGAATATATACGCTGACATCAATTTCAATACATGCATGTGCGAAAATAATAAAATCAACGATGGCTGGACTCCATTTACCTGCTTTAGTGTCAGCATCTTGTTGTGCATGCAGCTCACTGTCACTGTCATGGCTGTCTTGGGTCACCTGAATACTCAGCCTTTGTTGATTTTATTATTAAAACCCATAGTGTTTTTATGTTTTTAATTACACACACTATTAATTAAATAGTATGTTCCATATTATTCTTTGTTAAGGCCTACATTTATTACAGTATTGAGTTTATTATACTTATGCTTTTATTCAATGCAGTGCAATACACCAATTGTGTTTTTAATTTGCACGACATCCTGTATGTTTAAATCTTACTTGCACTTTTTAGATCGTTAAAGTGTCATTCTGATGCTGTCAGCTATAGATGTCATAGGGGATCTGGATAGGCACCGTCAGTAGTTTAGACTAGGCGGCAGGCGAGCCACCACACCGCCATATTTCCCCAGACTTCAGTCAGCCTTGAACAATGGGCTGCAGCTGTATATCCTCCAGGAAAGTGAAATGCGCTGTGCTGTGTGGGCCAAATGGTGATTTGAAGCCCTTGCCTATTGCACTCCTGACATTAGGCACATCAAACAATCTCTATCACATGCACATTTTGGAAAGAGTAGAAATATGTATTACACAAATTAAGAAAGTAGTTAGTTATCGGAACAAAAATGCACTGCATTGCATCTCTATATCTGTAAATTGTACAGTAGCAGAGAAATCTCTGAATTGTGGGTGGCCAAGATTTTTCATGCACTGTCGAGGAATCTTTTGATAGAAAAGTAAATATAATTCATATAATTATTATACTACAAACTGCAATGCCAGACGAATTAACCCTACCTAAAGTTCTAAAGTACATACTTTCTATATAATGAATTAGTCTATAGTTAAAATGTTACATAGGATGTAAATTTATCGCATTAATCTACTGATTATTGATCTATGTAGGTGTACTTCTGAACAGAAAGATCGTTTTTTAACTACAAGCTGTTAGAATCTGGATTTCAGCCATGATACATTGTATGGGCAATCAACCTGAATGTGATAAATAAACCCTTAAGTTACTCATTTCAACCTGTTAAAATATATTAAACTCACTCATGGAAGGTCAGTCCGTTGCTCTTAATCTGTTTATTTATACAGGTGACATGATCACGCTGCCTTGGCATCTTTTTTTCAAAACGATCTGGCGCGTTTGCTGTGCGTGCGTGAGCAAAGTCTGGGGTAACAATTTTACTGTCACTTGACCTAGGTCCGATCTAGGTTACTTATGAGATCTATGCTGTCAGCACTTTGTAACATACAGGACACGATTAACAAAATGACCTTGCACTCCTTGTGTTTTGCAATGGTAGTATTTAATGTACTGTGGTGCATCAGTGAACATGAAGTATTGTAGACATGGCATTAATTACACTCTGTAAATTCAACTTGCAATTTAAATGACCCGAGGCGTGTATGTGATGAAATAGCCTGTAAAGCCAAGGATTGTTGCAATGTTCTCACCATATTTTTTCTGCACAAGAATGTTTTTAATTGTTTAACGACTGAATAATTTATTGATTATTCAAACTGTCTTCCACATGTTCAATGCAGGGTAAAGTATGTATCCACTTTATTATCTATTGATGTGATGATAATAATAATGTGTTTGTTATGTATTCAGCGTTGGTTGATTGACTTTTAACCACCACTTTTCCAGTGTACATTTTAATGACAAAATCACTCTGGTGTTGGACTATGAGACATTCTCTCTCTGTGTCCTTGTGTTTAACACGCTTTTCACCATTGTATTTGACTAATTATTAACCTGCCTTAATTTGTGCTGTGATTTTGTGACTTCTTTGTTGGACTTCTGCTACAAAATCCATACGGTGAATTCTATACAATAACTGGCAAATGTATTCTTGTGTTTCCCCCCTTCCCAGTGATTGCATTGTATTAAGTGAATGTGAAGCCCAGATTTGTTATAAACGAATGCAGTTACTTGTGGGTACTTACAACGCTGGGCATGTTGTTCTATGGTCGCAGGATTCGAGCCAGATTGGTCTACTAAAGGAGCTTCTGGACCTGCAGAAAGACATGGTCGTCATGTTGCTGTCGCTTTTAGAGGGTAAAAAGTTCTAACTTAAGAGTCAGATTTTTACTATTGAAACTTTTATACAGAAATATTAGGGATGGGTTGATTGATCAGCTCCCTGTCAGAATAAGAAGATTTCGTGTAAAAGAATGTAATTGCCACATTGCTGATTCATGTCCTTTATTGCCGATCACAAAAACCGATCCCCTCTCGCTGAGTCTGTATTTATTTTTAGTCTCCCGGCTGATAAAAGGCTAGCAGCTAGTTATGTGTCTCCATACACAGTGTACATAATAATAATCACCTCCATTACGACAAATTACCTGCATTTCTTAGTATCTTAAGTATCATGATCAAGTATTATTTTCACGAGAGGACAAGGCGAAACACTATGAGGAGTCAGGAGAAGCCAGTTGCAGGAATGCTAATTACTTAGCTAACCGCTAAGCTAGCTTTAAACAATGCCAATAAATATGTGCTTTGTAAAGTTTAAGAAGTGTAGATGCAACATCGTTACAACAGAAAGTAAGCAGATATGAGCTGCAAATTAACAAGTTGATTAATTAAAAGTCTCGGGACTGTTGGTGTGTCAGCATTGTCAGAGTCAGTACACGACACCATGATAGGAGGGCCAATCAATCCAAAATTTGAGGGTGTCAATACCAAGGGTAGTATCAGTATATGATCGATACTAAACTGATTATGTCGATATTTTCATATTCTCAAAATTATTGTTTTGTTGTTTTTAGTGCTGTTTACAAATTCAAGGAATAATTCCCTGGACATAGGAAGTATTTGTGGGCAAAAACCAAAGGGTTTAAAGGATTAATAGATGGTAGTTTTTGCTTTTTGTTTAGTTATTGTGTACCGTTGACTTTGTTTTGCTCAAACAATTGTATATAATAAAACGGAATAAGGAACTAGTTTAAAAAATGTTTGTCCCCAAATATTTTTATAACATTTTGCAGATTTTAAACATTATTCTAATATTGTTAAACTGCCAATATCGAAAAGGGTACAGTTAATACATGTGATCAGTATGGGTATTGGTATCGACCAATCTCACTCATGGATGACCGGTATTGGAATCGGCAACATGAATCCCTGATCTGATCATCCCAAAAATAAATTATTTGTGTTGTGTCGCTCAGGGAACGTGGTGAATGGCACCATCGCCCGCCAAATGGTGGACATGTTAGTGGAGTCATCCAGCAATGTGGAGATGATCCTTAAATTCTTTGACATGTTCCTCAAACTGAAAGACATTGTGGCGTCTGATGCCTTCAAAGATTACATCACGGACCCTCGAGGGCTTATCTCCAAGAAGGATTTCCATAAGGCAATGGACAGTCAGAAGCAGTACACACCTTCGGAAATCCAGTTCCTCTTGTCCTGCTCGGAGGCAGATGAAAACGACATGATCAACTACGAGGAGTATGCCAACCGCTTTCAGGGACCCGCCAAGGACATTGGTTTCAACATTGCCGTGTTGCTCACCAACCTTTCTGAGCACGTTCCTCACGACACCCGACTGCAGAACTTCCTGGAGCAAGCAGAAAGCGTGCTCAACTACTTCCGCCCCTTCCTTGGTCGTATTGAAATCATGGGCGCCAGCCGTAAGATTGAGCGCATTTACTTTGAGATCAGCGAGGTCAACCGCAGACAGTGGGAGATGCCTCAGGTCCGAGAGTCCAAGCGACAGTTCATCTTCGATGTCGTCAATGAGGGCTGCGAGTCGGAGAAGATGGAGATGTTCGTCAACTTCTGCGAGGACACCATATTTGAGATGAATATCGCCTCGCAAATTTCCGAGCAGGAAGAAGAGGAAAAGGGAGAAGAGGATGACGAGATAGAGGAAGCTGTCGCTGAGGGAGGAGCGGCAGGAGCAAACGGAACAGGAGACGAGGACACTAATGGGGAAGAGGGACCACCTGAGTCCAGCTCTGCTTTTGCAGACTTCATAAACAGTATGTTTAGCTTCTTCAACATCTTCACCTTCCGTAATCTCCGCCGACAATATCGTCGGGTGAGGAGGATGACTATAAAAGAGATTGTGGTTGGTCTGTCCACCTTTTTCTGGACCATCCTGATGAGCATCCTGCACTTCATCTACAACGTTTGCAAAGGCTTCTTTATGATTATCTGGCATACCCTGTTTGGAGGCGGCTTAGTGGAAGGAGCTAAAAATATCACAGTGACAGAGATTTTGGCCAGCATGCCGGATCCAACGCAGGATGACGTGCACGGCGATGGACCGGGAGAACCTGGGATGGGGGAGGAGCAAGACACAGGAGGGATTACGGACACTGGAGATACCGGAAGTGGGGAAGAAGAGGAGGAGGAAACCCCGGAGAAGGAGGGTGGCAGGGTACCAGGTATTGATGCTCCCGGTGGACTTGGAGACATGGGGATTGAGGCCACCGTTGAACCGCCAACCCCTGAAGGGACGCCTATAACAAAGAGGAAAATGGTAACGTTTTTGCTTTTGCTTTGGTGAACTCTTAAGGCCTGATCTACTAAAGGTTTGCGTGTTATAAAACACGTGCAAACTTGATTGCACAGGCAATGCTAATTTACTAAGATCATGTGCAGAGAAAACTACGTCTCTTAAATGAGCAAAATACGGAGCGCTATCCATTTAGCGCATCTGTTTTGATGTAAATGCTGTATATATGGTGATTATTAGAACATCCACGATACCGGGAGAAAATCATGCAGATATAATCGTCTAGCCCTTGCAATGTGATTTATCAAGACTAAAACGGTTTTGTGGCTGCTGTTTTGCATCTATATTTAGCACATTTGAAATGTGCGCGCAAACTGGCAGTTATGCATAAATGACTGTGAGAAAGGAGGCAATCACACTGCAAAGACAGATGATTGCGAGAGATATTCTGTCTGTGTGCAAGTCTACATACTTGAACTGTCAGAAATAAAAATATTAGACATATTGTCTTTTCAGCAATGACATTTTATACTTTTATAGCTGCTATAGGTAATTATAATATATCTCCTATATGAAAAAAACATCTTGCAATATGCATTTTTTTGCAGTTGGATCATTCCAGACCCACCATCAAAACACTGCAGCGCCTCTCAGAGCGCACACACCTTCAGGGTGCTAAAATTAGGTTATGTTGCCTAGATGGCACTTTATCGGCCTAGAAAAGGTAGTACATATTATATTTGTGTGCCGCATGTCAACGACATAAAGAAACAGCACATGTTGAAATATATGATGCCATAAATGTGGAGGGAAATTATTGTCTTCATGGTGATAGGCAGTCTACACGCACAATACTCATTTACATAGGGCGGCCTGCACCACTTTTGCACCTATTATCAATTGTACACACAGTTTTAGTAGATCACCTGCAACACGCCCACTCGCAATTTTATAGTTTGCAAACCCTGTTTACCACTTATTTAGACCTTAGTAGATCAAGCCCTTAAAGTGTTGCAAAAGGTTATGTGATTATATAGTGTGATTTTGTTCTGTAGCAACCGGAAGAGGCTGATGCCAGCCAGAAGCCTCCAGAACTGGCTCGTGTCGAGGAAAAACCTCCAGAGCCTGAAAAGGCTGAGTACGAGAAACCAATTTATTTTATCTTTGTCTCTCTTGCTGACACATTTTTACAGTATTCTTCTAACTAAGAAGCGAATACATTATGACAAAAGCCCAACTTTTTTGGCGCTGACAATAAACCAATGTTTCTTTCAGTGTTGAAACCAGAGAGAAAACAGACAAAGAATCTGAGACTTTGGTGAAAGAAACGACCTCAGAACCAAACAAATCTGCAACGAAAAAAGAAAAGAAACCTAAAAAGGGAGGAGGATTTCAAATCTGGACTGAGCTGGAAACACAGAGAAATAAATTTATGGTGAAGTCCTTGTCTATTTACCCACATTCCAACTGCCACTCATCTAAAATATTATAATTGTTGCTCTCTATCTTTTACAGAACTACCTCTCTAGAAACTTTTACAACTTACGTTTTCTGGCACTGTTCCTCGCTTTCGCCCTAAACTTTATTCTGCTCTTCTACAAGGTGAGTTTGTATCTATGTGAAAATTACTTTATCTACCGTACTCTCAGCCATTATGCCTTTATGAATATTGAATGACACTGTCATCACTGTCAATTCATTCAACAATGTGGTTAGACCTGCTATGCATTGTTCTTTTTTAGGGCAGGCTTTCGTGCAACTCTTGTATTAGATATCACTAGATACAGCACATAACCAGGTACTGTATTGTATGTAAATGATATATTTCACATGATCTGGTTTTAAAAGGTGTCTGACACCCCACCTGAGGGCGACGACATAGAAGGATCCGGACTGGCAGAAGGAAGTGGGTTCTTTGAAGGCTCTGGTCTATTTGAAGGCTCAGGAGATGAGGTGGATGGTTCTGGAATGGATGGAGGAGATGAGGATGAAGATGTACCGCTGTATTTCTATTTAGAGGAGAGCACAGGGTACATGCAGCCCACGTTGTCCTTCCTCGCCATACTCCATACTGTCATCTCCTTCATCTGCATCATTGGTTACAACTGCCTCAAGGTAGGCAGACTTCAAGTGATGCCATAGAACCGTTTCACATGTTGTTTTTTCGATCTCATCAGATTCCACTGGTGATCTTCAAACGGGAGAAAGAACTCGCAAGAAAGCTGGAGTTTGATGGACTTTACATCACGGAGCAGCCAGAGGACGAAGACATCAAGGGCCAGTGGGATCGTCTTGTCCTGAATACTCCGTAAGTAGAAGGAATAGGAGTTACATGCATAGGGAATGTTTGTGTTTATTTACCTAAAGAGCAAAGAGGACAAGACAGTAATTGGAAGCAGGTGATCATAAAGAAGGGCTGTTATTTCCAAAATACATTTCGGGCCACATGAAAAAAAAAGAAAGAAAGAAAGGAAAGCATCTGACCACATGTTCTTTATTAATGTTTATATTGTACAACAGAACAATGCTGAAATCGTGGTAAGGAGCAAACTGCTCGGCCAGCACTTAGCTGATGACTCATCAGTGATGAGTTGATTAAAAACAGCAGTACAGCAAATGTGACACACATGAGTTTCACTCCAACCACTGAGTAGTGCAATAAACATTTTAAAGTGTACAGTAGGCAACGGTGCTGTTGGTTGTTGGCCTCTTAGGTTACTTCAATTGCAGCTAATGTACTGCTATACTGTGGAGTTTATAAAAAATACATCAGCCACAGCTTTTTTATTTGGTGCTAATTAGAGACCCTGCTTGTGTAGGTTCAGTGGTGTACTAAAGGCTTGAACCGGAGCATTTACAGCAGGGGTCTCAAACTCAATTTACCTGGGGGCCACTGGATGCAGAAACTGGGTGAGGCTGGGCCGCAAGAAAAGATGATTTAAAAAAAAATCTAACATGCACTTTTTAATGAATTCACCTTCTTTGGCTTTCCCGCCCTAGCAACCATCTCACTCACTATGTAGCTAGCTTTGACTGCTGCATCGCTCTTTTCGGTTGCTTTCTTGAAGAAATCTTGTTGCCTCAGTAGACTGGTTATAAAATGTGCAACCCTGTTCACTCTCTCATCTCCCTGGTATTTTGCATACTCCTCAACATGTCTAGTTGTATAATGACGTTTCAAATTGTATTCCCTGTGCACCGCAACTTTCTCTGTGCAAATAAGATACGTCGGAGTGCCCCTGTACTCAACAAAGAAATATTGCATCTCCCACTTTTCCTGGAATTGTCTTTGCTCATCACTAACCTTTCTCTTCACTGCAGGCTTTGAAAAAGACATGTTTGGGGTTGTGGAATATATTTGTATTTAGCCGACGCACAGAGAATTATGTTATTTCCGCAATGTGTGTCGTTCCGCTTTTCCTCCCTACAGCAACACGGCGGTCGGCGGAAAGTACCGGGATCGCGAGCGCAAAAAGTGACGGCTCCTGGAGTGTTATCCGGCGTCATATAAAAATATATGTAGTGTTCATCGTGTGAGGCAATGCAAATTAAACAATAAAAAAAACAAATAACGGTTTGAATTGGTCCAGGTTATCAGGGACTTTTTTACTGATGGACTGATGTCGCGGTGTGACTGCAGCTAGGCACGTAAGAAAACCCTCGTCTCCATGGCAACGTTTCTGTCGCTTTCACTCATTTGCC
Organism: Entelurus aequoreus; assembly: GCF_033978785.1. NCBI lineage: Eukaryota > Metazoa > Chordata > Actinopteri > Syngnathiformes > Syngnathidae > Entelurus > Entelurus aequoreus. The sequence continues at coordinate 62,634,418 of NC_084735.1, read as the reverse complement.
GCTTTTCCACTAACGTAGGGGTATTTTGGAGCCAAATAACAATAATCGTCTTTGTCTGGAGCCAACGGGAAAACGGGGGACAGGGGGGGGGGGGGGGGGGGGGGGTGTATATTGTAGCCCGGAAGAGATAGGGCTACAAACGATTCTGGGTATTTGTTCTGTTGTGTTTATGTTGTGTTACGGTGCGGATGTTCTCCCGAAATGTGTTTGTCATTCTTGTTTGGTGTGGGTTCACAGTGTGGCGCATATTTGTATCAGTGTTAAAGTTGTTTATACGGCCACCCTCAGTGTGACCTGTATGGCTGTTGACCAAGTATGTCTTGCAGTCACTTTGTTATGTGTGTCTGTAGAAGCCGCATACAACATGTGACTGGGCCGGCACGCTGTTTGTCTGGAAAAAAGACGACGCGACGACAGGTTGTAGAGGACGCTAAAGGCAGTGCCATCACGGCACGCCCTCAATATTGTCGAGAGGCATATACCACACCGTGATTGGTAGATTACTTCAGCTCCACACACAACGCTGTCAAGGGCCATTCATTTAAAACTTGCGGGCCGCACTAACATTAAACTTTCATATTAAGGTGGGGGCCGCAAAATAACGTCTCGCGGGCCGCAATTGGCTCGCGGGCCGAGTGTCTGAGACCCCTGATTTACAGTATCTGAAAATCACATGAAGAATTAATGTATTTTTTTCCTCGTAGCTCCTTCCCAAACAACTACTGGGATAAGTTTGTCAAACGAAAGGTGAGTTTTATTTGCTTTGCAGCCTAAACAAATACATCGGTTTCATCCACATCAATTTTAAGCCGCAAATGTCTGCATCTAGATTTTGGATAAATACGGAGACATTTATGGCCGAGAAAGAATCGCCGAACTGTTGGGTGTTGACCTAGCGTCCCTGGATGTGAGTCAGCAGCATGAAAAGAAACAAGAGGAATCTGACAACTCAGCGTTTGCATGGTAGGCAAAAAAGATGCTTTGGATGTTTTAATTGTAGTGGAATTTAAACTAAAGCTGTTGTTTGTCTTATCAGGGCTACTACCATTGACATCAAGTACCAGATCTGGAAGTTTGGTGTGGTGTTTACAGACGGTGTAAGCATCAGAAATTATCATTCAGTTTTTCTGCCCTTCTGTTTTACTGAATAGCTGCGGATACTTTATTGAAACATATTTTAAGACAAACATATATTTTAAGACAAAATACAAATTAAAAATACTTTTTATATTCTTGTTTTTGGCACGACCAGTTAACATGGATAAATCCGAAGACCCAGAATATACGATGATCTATTTTTTTCACGAAAATGTTTCTGGGGAAACAGTACTATATAATAATAATGATAATGATAATTAAAACATTATATATAACCATGTATGTAATAAAGCAATAACTCTAAAAATATTATTTGAACGTTTTGATTGATTTTGTCAAATACATTAATTTAACATTTAATGCGTAGTATCTCTGATTAACTCTGATCAGAATAACAGGACAAAGTGGCTAGGGTGAAAAGTCATATTGGTGAGGAGGTTTTTTTAGCACTCAAACAACAGCACACAGTTGTCTACCGGAATTTTCAAGTTTAACCAGCATTTCAAGTTTTGTCGACAGTAGCTTGCTTTGTTGGTTTTGGAAATTGGCACAGATGTGTGGAAAGTACAAAAGTTCCACTCATGTATGACTTACTTTCTATGTTGTGCTCAAAAATCTCTTTCAGACCTTCCTTTATCTGTGTTGGTACACAATCATGTCTCTGCTCGGCCACTATAACAACTTCTTCTTCGCGTGTCACCTGCTGGACATTGCCATGGGCGTCAAGACCCTCCGCACCATCCTGTCTTCAGTGACACACAATGGCAAACAGGCACGTGCATAAAATAAAACAAAAAAAACAATGTAAAATACACTCTTTGCATAAAAGTCTGCTACTCATTACACCTACAGGGAGTACAGTAGTTGAGTTCTTCTAGTCCAGAGGATCTTAACCTTTTTTACCACAGGGCCCAACTTTTCCACTACAGAGTGGCTTAAGGCCCCCTCACATATTAACACTGAATTAGTAATCTTACTCTTGAATGTAATTATATTCAATAATTATGTCTAACCTACTTACCGTTTACAACCTGGTCAAATGATATGAAAGCATGTGTTAATCACAAAAATCATTATTTATTTAACACATAAACCTTAGGCTTAGGTCAGGCTGATTTAGAAAATAAGTACTAACCAAATATACTGCAGACAAAGGGACACATATATAACACACAAAATAAATGTACATACAATTATGTTGTGCTAAAATAAATAAACTAAATTAATATTGAATATTTTTAACTAAACCGTCAATAAAAAAATGAATGAAAATACAGCTTCACCACTTCAGTCATAATTTTAGGCTTAAGATAATTCTACAGTATATGACATTAGCTTCAGACTTCTTTGGTTTGAGATTGTCATTACTGCTACAAGTGGTGGAAAAGTATATTACAACAGAGTACCGCTGCGGCTTAAAGGACCACAGCTGAGAAACAGAGATTTGTTCCGTGCGCCTCTAGGGGGCGCTCGTGGCCCAACAATTGGCCCCAGCCCTATGGTTAAGAAAAACTGTCTCTTGTCAATGCCTTAATACATCCATACATTTTCTACCGCTTATCCCTTTTGGGGTTGCGGGGGGTGCTGGAGCCAAACTCAGCTGTAATCGGGCGGCAGGCGGAGTACACCCTGGACAAGTTGCCACCTCATCGCAGGGCCAACACAGATAGACAAACAACATTCACACTAGTATTTAACCCTTCGTCCTAAAATATCTGCAACTCATTTTCCCTGGTTATTAGTTAAAAAGAAGATAAATGGCGCTTCTCAGCGTTACTTGTTTTTGTTTTTGCCAAACTTTGCTTCTTGCATCCCTCTAGCTGATGATGACAGTCGGCCTGCTAGCAGTGGTGGTGTACCTCTACACGGTGGTGGCTTTCAACTTCTTTCGCAAGTTTTACAACAAAAGCGAGGACGAGGACGAACCAGATATGAAATGTGACGACATGATGACTGTGAGTCGTTGCCGTCGCAGGGCCTCCACCAATCTGTGAGTGATGTCTCATTTGTTTTTGTTTCTCCAGTGCTATCTCTTCCACATGTACGTGGGCGTACGCGCTGGCGGGGGCATCGGCGATGAAATTGAGGATCCTGCCGGGGATGAATATGAGCTTTACAGAGTGGTCTTTGACATAACTTTCTTTTTCTTTGTTATTGTCATCTTGCTGGCCATCATCCAGGGTAAACAAACGTATACACAACTTTACATTTGATACAACACCACTGCAATAAACTTATTTTTGAATTAGTACCTCTCTGACAACCTAAATCAAAACTGACCGACACCAAATATTTGTGTGTGCCTATGCTGCAGGTTTGATCATTGATGCCTTTGGAGAACTCAGAGATCAACAAGAGCAGGTCAAAGAAGACATGGAGGTACGTTATTTAAGTGTTTTGACTGGATAGTTCAGCACCAGTTGTCAAAAAACCATCACTGATGTTTTTCTATAGACAAAATGCTTCATATGTGGCATCGGGAGCGATTACTTTGACACAACGCCGCACGGATTCGAGACTCATACGCTGGATGAACACAACCTGGCCAATTACATGTGAGTACTACATCTACTGTATATGAGTGTGCTCATGTAAATATGTATACAAGGCGTGTCAGAAAAGTTCTAGGACTGTTGATATTAACCAAATTATTTTCGACGTGAGGGGCTTCGCCTACTGCAAGTTCTTACCACAGGGCTAGATGATCAACCAGCACATCGATGAAGAGATTATGCTGGGTATGCAAAGGAAAAAGAGGCGAGAGTTGTGGCAGGACAACTTGTGGCTTCTGACAACACGCCTGCTCGCAATGCCCTGACAACATGGTCGTGGCGACGGAGCTGCAGATGAGCCCAGAAAAATCTTTCCAGGAGTGCATGAAGGCAGTGTGTTAGACGCCAGGGGGAGACCTTTGAAGGAGAAAACTTGTAGTTAAAATACATATTTTTTGACACTAGTCGTGGAACTTTTCTGACACGCCTCATATACCTGTATGTGTATGCTCTTGCTATTTTAACATATGCTTTACAGGGAAAATAAACATGTTTACACCTCTCAGGTTCTTCTTAATGTACCTTATCAACAAAGATGAGACTGAACACACTGGACAGGTTAGTCCGATTCCTTTTGTTATTTAGTTGTAAATACGTGGCATCAACTTGCTCCTATTTCTTCTTCTTTATTTGTCGTTACAGGAGTCGTACGTATGGAAGATGTACCAGGAGCGTTGCTGGGACTTCTTCCCTGCTGGAGACTGTTTCCGAAAGCAATATGAAGATCAGTTGTCATAAAGAACAAGTACACTTGCACTCTCTGAACTCCTATGTATTACTTTATATAAAGTACTGGATGAACATACATGACCTCACTTTAAGACGCTGTGAGAAGAGAAAGCTTATGTGCAACAAGCAACAATAATTGCATTGACCGTATTCAAATGTACACTGTTATTTAAAATGTGCCTTAGAAACACACTAATTTACCAGCACAAAAAGAGGTTATGTGTGTTTGCTTTAGACTTTCAATTTTTACAGACATAATTATTTATGCAAATCCATACACCCGACATTATTTATTTGTTTGAAATTGTGTTTTGTTATCTATGTTTAGTTTTGTTTTGATTCTGCATTGATTGATGATGAATACATGTTTGTTTTTTTCCTGTGATGTGATCTTGTCGTCATTGAAATGTGTATTATTTATTCTCACTTTAATTTGATGTGGACGTCTCAGCAGGTCGTTTGCTGGGGTGCAGGTTTGGATGTGAAATGAGCTGAAGAGGTTTAGAGATTTGAGCGGTGTAGCTCAAAACAAAACTGTAATTATGTAATCACACTGTACGAGTTCACACTCATTGTCCACTATATAAGTAACATCAAACATCCCTTTATAACAATAATAACACTTAGAAGGCTAATATACTCATTATTGTGGTTATACTTTACAATTTCAAACTGCAGTGTATCATACATAGGTTGTTTATAGTTTAGGGTGAACATATTTAGCTGGAACAGTGTGTCAATGGAAATATTTTTTTTTTAGATTGGCACCTATTAGAAACAGTGTAGCAAGTTACAATCACAATACTTAACATATTGTTAATACCTCTCTGACGGTGCCAATCAAAACCAAGCTTTATTATCTTTCTCACGGCATAATCTTTTATAAAGCGCTTGCATTGAATCTCATTAGATTGCACCAAAAATTAGTCTAGCCAAGATGCAAGTTGTTGATATTGAGAAACAGACATGTCACGCACATATCCATAAACACACGCAGCAAACAGTGTGTGCATGCGTGCTATTACAACCTCTTCTGCTCCCAAAAGCGGCCAAACATCCCAGCTGAATGCGGATTAGGGATGAGCATTAAAACTCACATTGAGCCTCATGTGCTTTCTACCCATCCTGTCCTGCTCGCTGCATTTCTGTCAGTCAGTCAATCGGAGTGGACAAAGCGGTTGTCAACATGAGCGTCTCTGGAATCCATCAAGGCACACTCAGGATGTATGGTGAGTACAAAATCTTATTGCCCTTTTTTGTGACTTGTACAAGTTTTGTGGTCATTTGTCTGCATCTGTTTAAAATTCTAACACAGAGCATTATAAAACAAATATCAGCGTGTGATAGTCCCGTCTAGATTAGGTGACAGTAGATGTGTGGGTTTTAATCAGTTAGTAATTTGCTTATTTCATAAAGCATATGTTCTTGACTGTAAGCGCTGTACGCACAGGGTGAGGATCCAGATGTGTGGGTGTGATTTTGATAGAGGCACACACTCGTTATTATGTTCTGATTGGTGCAGCGCCTTGATCCGCCAAACATCCAACTGTCTCTATAATCCGCTGAGATGATGGACGACAGCATGGTCATGCTGTAATCCAGCAACTCCTCATGTTCCCAGGATCACTGCACCCAATACAGTCAATAAGCATGCTTTGGATGAGTACAAATGATTCCAAGCAGTGACCTAATCAGATGTTTTTGCCCTCCTCCCTCAATTCTCATATTAAGGAGGATTTATTTTCAAACAATGGAAGAAGAGGTTCCTGCTCCTGACAGCTGAAGGCGGCCTTTTTGTGTGTCACCACGTTTCAGCTCCACCTGACCAGCTGGTGTTGTTGCAGAACAGCTGTGAGGCCATTGTGGAGGGCAAGGAGATCCTTGACCTTCCAAAGATTCCTGCTGGCGGGAGCCGAGATTGCTGCTTCGCTCTCATCTTGACCCAAAATAAATACCTGCTCCTGATGGCCGACACCCCTGCAGACTGCAGGTTAGATTGGTTTGGCTCATCTAGTGGCCAATACTACCATAGTATTGATATTTTTAGTTCATTTAGCCATTTTATGCTTGACAATGCTTAATTTCAGCCAAAATTACATACTTTTTTTTCACCCCAAAATAAATAGAATACAGTAAAGCCGCAAACTTCGAAGTGCCATCTGATTTGATTGGTGCAACTGTCAGAGGTTTTCGTCGTAAATAAATCGTATGAATGGTTTTGGCTTAGTTTTTCTGCTGGATGCCGTTTCTGACACAACCCTTGCAGGGAATCAAACCCACGCCCATACCTGCATTCACACTAATGCTTTTCTGAGTTATAATGTATGCTGTAACACAATTTCCTTTTTATCACGGTGTGATGCTATTTTGACTTGTATTATTGTAAAATGCATGCATTCACAATGAGACTAATAATGTATGACAAACGAAATGTCCTTTAATTATTTTTAGAATTCACAAAATATGCTAGCAGACAGGCATTTTCACTAACTAATTGGACAGAAATAGCTTTAATACATGAATGCTGACCGAAAGGGTATTGACTAAAATAGCCATTTATCTTGCTTTAAAATCAAGCTCACTGCCGCTTTTCTACAGCAAAAACTCATTTTTTTATCGCATCACAAACCATTTTCTACATTGATAATTGTGTAAATCCACATAGAGGATGGTTCATATAATTATAGTTTTTTCTGAATTGGTACTTGGTGGAAAAAAGTTTTAGAACCACTGCTTTACATTATTGTGTGAATCACAAGAATACGACTTATCGTAACTAGTTAAATGCGGAGAGACAAGCATTCACAATAACGCTGAATACTACCCAAACATGTCCGTGCAGTTTACTTAAACTTTTTCTCGAACAAAAACGCAATGATAGAATAACATCTAAGAAAATCATAGCACTTAAGGAAACTCCAATTAAATTGTTTAAATGTCATTATCAGCCAATAGGGGGCATATGTACATGGGTGATTGTATTTTGTATGTAGTGCATTTCACATATTATGTCCTAAGAACCTGCGTGATCGCTGACTTATCATTTTGTGTAAATAACAGAGTTACTTCTTTGCTTTGTAGTCAATGGCTGAACGTGCTGAAAAAAGTCAAACAAGTGAGTCAGAATTTTTTTTTTGTGGCATAAATGAAGCAAAGACTAGTTTGTTTCTACAGTACGTTGTTCATTTTCTACAAAGTAAATGTTAATGCCTTTTCTGTTTCTGCAGAGCGTCTCGTCACCTCTTAGTCTTTGCAAGCGGCATCAGGTGCCGCCGCTCAATATTGCTCTGAAAGACCTGGTACCCGATCAAATCCAGGATAAAGATCCACCGACCCCACCGATCAGCAATGGCGAGGCACTTTCACCTGGGCCTCTGATTGGCTCCCCAAAGGACAAAGGTCAGTCTTAATGTGCTGTCTTTATCTCCTTTTTAACCTTTTTTAGATGTTCTTACAGCACAGTTCATAGTGTACCCAACTCTCCCTGTCCTTTTCAAGATACATTGTTTTCAAACTTTTGACTCATAGTGAAGTGGTGTGCTCCTGCCAACTATTGTGTAACTTCCTCTGCTGTGGGTTGCAGATGTTAGGGAAATCACTCTATGGTGGATAATTTCTTTTGGGGCTTTAGGGCTCTAACTTTGCCTAACAACAAGCGGTTCTGCAAACATGAACGGTGAAAAAAAATCCTTTGTTGCAACATAGTTATGTTTTATAATGAACGACAATCTCAGTAGTATGATTTAGCACACTGGTTCTCAAACTTCTTTCACCTAATGCCACCCATAGAAAACACTTGCCTCCATAACCATAACCAACATTAAAATACAGTAGCATCGCGTACTGTATTACAGTAGCGTAATTGTTACAAACAAGGCAGATGTTTTATTCAACAAGTATATTTAATATTTTGGCCACTGTAAAATTACACACCGTTTGAACAGTAACACTGTGTTTAAATATAGGAAAACAAAACATTGTACTTGATTCAATCGAGTAATTCTTTGGCACACTATTAGATAGAGCCTGTACCACAGTTCGAAAATCACTGGTTTGGCACATGTAATAACAAAAAAAATCACATGAGAAAGTAGGAAAAAGTATTTTACTGTTTTAATATCAGTCGGTGCTCTACAGACACATACTGTAGAAGCCATACATTTTACCTGGAAAATGTAGTTTTATCAATATTTCAATGTGTGCTTTATATATAATGTGATGTCACGTGTGTGTCAAACAGGCAGGGATTCTCCACGCACAAAGTACTACAAAGAAGGCAGGCCCTCGGTGGGCTGCCTGCGTCACGGCACCATCAACAACACTCAGACGGTGAGGGCCGTCTACCTGCTGATGGGAGGGGCCGCCGCGTCGTCTGCTATGGGCTACTTAGGCTCGTGCTCACCCTCCGGCCTGGACGCCAAAGCTCCCGACCTGCCCCTCAGCGCAGACTTCTCAGATGTGGGACCGGCAGGGGCGTACCACACGGACAGCCCCGCCATCACCTCCCCACACTTTAACAGCTTTGACTTTGAAATGGCAGACGCTGATTTTAATGCTTTTGATTGTGGGGGGTTTACTTTTTGATAGTCGCAAGATTCCCCTTCTGTCCCACCGTGACAACAACCAGTGCAACACGCCATGTGCTTTGTGCATAACTACCCACACTGTGTATGTTTAAAAAAAATATATCTATAACATAATCAGCACTGTAAGTGATTGTAGATTTTGGTAAAATGTCAACTTAAGATGTATGTTTTGGAAATCTACTAACCCTACCACTGAGTTAGTTAGACCTGAACTTAACCTAATGCTATAAAGTAAAAACCTCATCATCACACACTGTTAATCCCTCAAATGTGAACTTGTACATTAAGTAAAACTAATATGTTGTTTATACGTGCTACTTTGTCTTGTTCAGCAAACCAAACGTTCTTGCCGTAGCAGGCCTCTCAAATAGGTAGCAACTAGCACCGGATTTTGAGAAGTTCACCAAAAAATGGTCATAAACTATTTGTGGTCTTTTTAGGAGACACATGAACCCAAATAGCTTGCATTGACAATCAGTTTAGTAAGTGCAATCAAATGTAAACAAAGTAAAACACAAGTAGCTTGTCTCATTTCATTTTGTCTCAGAGTGAAGAGTTGGAGACACCTGCTCTATCCACACACAGACAGGCACATATCATACAATCTAATGTATTATGGAGGAGACTTTGCATTTTCACACATAGATTAAAGGTTTCACAAATCATAAACTTTGTTAAATTGACTCATTACACAATGTGTATTTATATTTGTGTTGCATTGATGTTTTTTTGTTCTTATTTTGCACTAGTGACAAAATTAATCGATGTGACATTTCAAGTAAAGTATCTGTTTGGTGTTGACTTTTTATTGCCCACCCTTCGAATCGGAAGCTAACGTCAGCCTTGTAAAAATGACAAAAATAAACATGCAGTTGTTTGTATTATTGTGCTTTACATTTGTAGTTGTGTAAGTGGACTGTATCATACTGAGAAGTGGGGCTGTGAATCTTTGGGTGTCCCACGATTCGATTAAATATCGATTCTTGGGGTCACGATTCGATTCAAAATCTTTTTTCTTTTTTTTCAATTCAACACGATTCTCAATACAAAAACTATTTTTTTCCCGATTCAAAATGATTCTCTATTCATTCAATACATAGGATTTCAGTAGGATCTACCCCAGTCTGCTGACATGTAAGCAGAGTAGTAGATCTTTGTAAAAAGCTTTTATAATTGTAAAGGACAATGTTTTATCAACTGATTGCAATAATGTAAATTTGTTTTAAATATTAAATGAACCAAAAATATGACTTATTTTATCTTTGTGAAAATATTGGACACAGTGTGTTGTCAAGTTTCTGAGATGCGATGCAAGTGTAAGCCACTGTGACACTATTGTTCTTTTTTTTTTTTTAATGTATAAATGTCTAATGATAATGTAAATGAGGGATTTTTAGTCACTGCTATGTTGAAATTGTAACTAATATTGATACAGTTGTTGATAATATTCATTTTTGTTTCACTACTTTTGGTTTGTTCTGTGTCGTGTTTGTGTCTCCTCTCAATTGCTCTGTTTATTGCAGTTCTAAATGTTGCTGTGTCGCGTTTGGTTTTGGAATTGCATTGCATTGTTATGGTATTGCTGTGTATTGTTTTGTTGGATTGATTAATTTAAAAAAATAAAATAAATAAAAAAATCAATACAAAAAAAATTTGACTTTTAAAAAATGAGAATCGATTCTGAATCGCACAAAGTGAGAATCGCAATTCCAATTTGAATCTATTTTTTCACACACCCCTACTGAGAAGCTTTGTCACTTTATCTTACACTATTTAAACTGAAGACAATCATGAACAGGGTTTGAATTATTATTGTTTACTAATCTTGTGGAAAATTAGTAGGGGTGCACAAAAAAAATAGTTTTGCATCCCGATTCAAAATCGATTCATCCATCCATCGATTTTCTACCGCTTGTCCCTTTCGGGGTCGCGAGGGGTGCTGGAGCCTATCTCAGCTGCATTCGGGCCGAAGGCGGTGTACACTCTGGACAAGTCAACACAGATAGACAGACAACATTCACACTCACACACTAGGGCCAATTTAGTGTTGCCAATTAACCCATGCCCATGAGCATGTCTTTGGTTCATAATTTTCGAAAATCGATTTAAAACATAAGGGGATAGGTTGATTGGCAACACTAAATTGGCCCTAGTGTGTGAATGTGAGTGTGAGTGTTGTCTGTCTATCTGTGTTGGCCCTGCGATGAGTGGCGACTTGTCCAGGGTGTACCCCGCCTTCCGCCCGAGTGTAGCTGAGATAGGCTCCAGCGCCCCCCGCGACCCCGAAGGGAATAAGCGGTAGAAAATGGATGGATGGATGGATGGATTTAAAACATTCTTTTTTTTTTGGTAAGAATTTTTTAGGCCATCTCCATGCAACCAAAATTAGTTTTTGTAACCTGTAACATGTTATGAATTTATTTTATTATAATTGTTAAACCCATCCATCCATTTTCTACCGCTTGTCCCTTTCGGGGGCGCGAGGGGTGCTGGAGCCTATCTCAGCTGCATTCGGGCGGAAGGCAGTGTACACCCTGGACAAGTCCCCGCCTCATCACAGGGCCAACACAGATAGACAGACAACATTCACACTCACATTCACACACTAGGGCCAATTTAGTGTTGCCAATCAACCCATGCCCAGGTGCATGTCTTTGGTTCATAATTTTCGAAAATCGATTTAAAACATTCTTTTTTTTTTGGGAAGAATTTTTTTAGGCCATCTCTATGCAACCAAAATGAGTTTTTGTAACCTGTAACATGTTATGAATTTGTTTTATTATAATTCAATCCAATCCAATCAATCCAATCAACTTTATTTATATAGCACATTTACACAACAAGAATGTTTCCAAAGTGCTGCACAGCCATGTTAAAAACAATATTAAAAACAATAATATGCTACACCAATGACTAAATAAAAACAAAGAATAAATGAATAGAAAACCAATACAAAAACAATATAAAAAATAAATATGATTAAAAACGATTTTAAAGGGTAAAACCAATTAAAACAGTAAAATAGACATCAAAATGTATTAAAAAAAACACAGAGGACAGAAGACCACACAACTCACGTAGTGTTAAAAGCCAAAGAATAAAAGTGGGTCTTAAGACGAGACTTAAAACACTCCACTGTGAAGCAGTTTGAACATGGAGGGGCAGTGTTCCAGAGCTTAGGGCCGACCACAGAGAAGGCCCTGTCTCCCATTGTTAAACCCATCCATCCATTTTCTACCGCTTGTCCCTTTTGGGGTGGCGAGGGGTACTGGAGCCTATCTCAGCTGCATTCGGGCGGAAGACGGGGTACACCCTGGACAAGTCGCCACCTCATCACAGGGCCAACACAGATAGACAGACAACATTCACACACTAGGGCCAATTTAGTGCTGCCAATCAACCTATGCCCAGGTGCATGTCTTTGATTCATAATTTTCGAAAATCGATTTAAAACATTCTTTTTTTTGGTAAGAATTACATTTTAAAATGACTTTTTAGGCCATCTCCATGCAACCAAAATGAGCTTTTGTAACCTATAACATCTTTTGAAGTTGTTTTTTTTAATAATTGTTAAACCAAATAAATCAATTCGACTTGAGAGTCGTGTTGAAACCAGAATCGGATCGAATCAGAAACCCCTACAAATTTGGTACAACAAAGATAAGCAGACAAAGATAGTCGTGTTATCTTTACTTAAAACTCTTATTCTTACACATAAATGACTTCACGGTTGCAGGTTTCTAACTAAGGTGCAACGATATTATAGTATGACATATTTCCCTATATTTAAGCAAAAGCTCTGTCGACATACACAAAAAAACGCGCTGTGTACAAACGAAGAGCGCCTTAGGAAGGGGGATTACTCTCTTGAGTCTCTTCGTCACCTCCCACCTCTTTGGTGTGGGTCTCACGTCGCTGGTTGGGCCTACGGCGGCTGTAGCGGAGGAGCGGCAGCAGCAGGGCCCTCCCCTCTCTCCCTGCTCTTAAAACACACGCTCACACCGCGCCTGCCTGAGCCAGGAATGGATAACGGCTGCCTCCAAACATGGCACTGCGACATTATACCCTCGACTTCAGCCTCTCGTCGGCAGGTAAGAGGAGGCCGGCTAGCGGGCTCGGCGCAGTTAGCAAAACAGCTCACCTCACTGTGGTGAGCTCCATGCTCGCTTACTGGCTAGCTTGCTGGCTAGCTTCCCATAGACGTTAAACTGCTAATATGTCACTGCCCTTCAAGCGGTGTTGTTGATTGCAATTAAACATCAGCGGTAGAAGCATGCAAACTTTTATTTTTTAAACGGTCATTACTTAATCAAAATACACAGAGTATTTAAATAGCCTTTCAAAAAATGTATGTTAGTTGTGTATGTATGCATTGAATATTTAATCTGTATGACATTACCGGTGATACCAGCGCTATCTAGCGGCCACGCAGCGCAGTGTCGACGGATGTGGCTAAATTCGTCACATTTTCACGGAAAATTGTCTTTAAAATAGTCTTTTATATCGTTATCATTGACTCAATGGCGTTACAAGTAATATACATATACACTATATTGCCAAAAGTATTTGGCCACCTGCCTTGACTCAAATATGAACTTGAAGTGCCATCCCATTCCTAACCCACAGGGTTCAATATGATGTCGGTCCACCTTATGTAGCTATTACAGCTTCAACTCTTCTGGGAAGGCTGTCCACAAGGTTGCTGAGTGTGTTTGTAGGAATTTTTGACCATTCTTCCAAAAGCACATTGTTGAGGTCACACACTGATGTTGGTCGAGAAGGCCTGGCTCTCAGTCGCCGTTGTAATTCATCCCAAAGGTGTTCTATTGGGTTCAGGTCAGGACTCTGTGCAGGCCAGTCAAGTTCATCCACACCAGACTGTCATTCATGTCTTTATGGACCTTGCTTTGTGCACTGGTGCAGTCATGTTGGAAGAAGAAGGGGCCCGCTCCAAATTGTTCCCACAAGGTTTGGAACATGGAATTGTCCAAAATGTTTTGGTATCCTGGCGCATTCAAAGTTCCTTTCACTGGAACTAAGGGGCCAAGCCCAACTCCTGAAAAACAACCCCACACCATAATTCCTCCTTCACCAAATTTCCCACTCTGCACAATGCCGTCCGAATTGTACCGTTCTCCTGGCAACCTCCAAACCCAAACTTGTCCATCAGATTGCCAGCGTGATTCATCACTCCAGAGAACGACGCTTTGCATTGGACTTGGTGATATATGGTTTAGATGCATCTGTTACATGGAAACCCATTCCATGAAGCTCTCTGCGTACTGTACGTGGGCTAATTGGAAGGTCACATGAAGGTTGGCGCTCTGTAGCAACTGACTGTGCAGAAAGTCGGCTATCTCTTTGTACTATGCGCTTCAGCATCCGCTGACCCCTCTCTATCAGTTTTACGTGGCCTACTACTTCGTGGCTGAGTTGCTGTTGTTCCCAAACTCTTCCATTTGCTTATAATAAAGCCGACAGTTGACTTTGGAAAATTTAGGAGCGAGGAAATTTCATGACTGGATTTGTTGCACTATGACAGTTCCACGCTGGAAATCACTGAGCTCCTGAGAGCGGCTCATTCTTTCACAAATGTTTGTAGAAACAGTCTTCATGCCTAAGTGCTTGATTTTATACACCTGTGGCCTGGCCAAGTGATTAGGACACCTGATTCTGAGCATTTGGATGGGTGGCCAAATACTTTAGGCAATATAGTGTATATATAAAATAATGGAGTAACTCAAATTAGAGTAAAGTGTTTGGTGGTAGTTTGCTATGCTGTTGCCTTCTAAATCCTAACAAACATAATTGTACCTTTTTGACAGAAGTATTGATTAATTGTTTGTAAAATTGGACTGCATCACTCTACTATTTTACTGCTTTCGTGAGGTGGCGACTTGTCCAGGGTGTACCCCACCTTCCGCCCGATTGTAGCTGAGATAGGCTCCAGCGACCCCGAAGGGAATTAGCAGTAGAAAAATGGATGGATGGATGAATGTGTTTCTTAATGTAATATAGGCTGAATATTAGCTTGCAATAAACCTACCTAGTAAAAGTAGGGCTAGGAAATGGCTGAAAACTGTATAAGCATATAAGTTCTTGTATTGGTTGATAGCGATAATTATCAATGTTTTTATGACCTATGGAAAATATGGACCAGGAAAAAAAATATTCAATGTTAACATTTTTATTTCAAATGTAACATTCCTCTGATTATAATCCCCTCCACGAGCAAGACAGAAAGTAAAGAAAATGTCAACACAGCCATGGAAAACACTCAATCAACTAAACACATTTCTAAAATCACAATAAACACTTAAAAATAACCTCTTGAAATTAATGTGTAAAAATAAGGAATATGTAAGGAATGCTTAAAGTGTAAGAAAGTGGTGCAAAGTGTGAACATGTAAACCTGTTTTGCAGGTTTACTTCCAGGAAGATATGTGATCTGTGTGACATTTAATTTGGTCTGTTTATTCTTATTTAAGTATGGAAATGAATTGATGTTATGCAGTAATTCTTTTTTAGATTCTGTTGGTCCAATTTTTTTTTATAAAGTAGCATATTTGTTATATATATATATATATTTTTTTTATAAAGTCCCTACCTGTTTTTTCCATACATCCGAATAGGGAACGAACGAGGGTTGAAAAGAAAGGAAAAGTGCGGCGAAGGACTATGGTCCGTTTGGAAAAAATCCTTTTAACTGCAATACTGTCGATGGGACTTTTCCTGTTTTATTGACAATTGCTTCGTTTTATGCAGCACTCATTTTTAGTTTCTCTTCTCGCTCCATGCAGAGAATCAACAGCGAGACCACAAGATTGCACACCCAAACTTGATAGTTGATACTTTTATGCGACTGGCTGTTTCGCGTGTCCCTCCCATTGCTCACTAATCACTTCCTGTTTTGCTAGGTAACCAGACCGCAAGTGCCTTTGTTCATGCAACCACCATGTCTCATTCTTTCCAGTTTCTTCTGACCCCCACCCACATTTTTTTATAAATATAAATTACGTGTTTATCGCAATATATATTGATATCGTTTTATTGGCCAAGCCCCGCGTAAAAGCATTCTTCTCTTACAGTTTCATTCCAAAATGTACGGTGGGTCTATCCCAGTTAACTTTGGGTGGCAGGCAGGATACACCCTGTACTGCATGGTCACCAGTTAATTACTGGACACAGACAAACAAGTATTTACATTTACTTATGGATTATTTAGAACTCACACATGTTAACCATTTGCATAACTACGGTACTGGAATGCAAATAAAACTTGTGGTGCATGGCTTTGAGTAGTACTTGATGTATCATCTGATCTTGTAAAATACATAAATATTTCCAGCTGTGTTCATCTTCTTCCTAGTTGACTCTGCATCAACAGTCCCCAGCCTGCTGTCCATATTTCACGAGCAGGAAATGACAGAGATCGTACATGACACAGACGGGCGCGGCTACCTCGCCACCTTTGTAGGAAAGAACGGCAGGTAAATATTTTAAAAGTAAGTGCTCATGTATTTAGAAATGAAGTTGTGTTTTTTTTTAAAGGTGCTCAAGACCGTCACTTCTAATGTTCAGAATTATGTCATAAACCAAAACCCTTCTTCCTCATGGACATGATACTGCCTCTGACTTGTTCCTTCAGAATAGGCATTTATTGTCATTGCACATTAAGAATAACAAAATTAAGGAATACTATTTGCGGAGTAGTAAGGGGTTCGGTCTCTCGACATAAGCTCGAATACAAAACAGACACACTATCCACTGAGCCATGCTGCCTGAGCTAGCTCTTAGCCAGATTAGCCCGCCCACTTTGTAGAAAAGACAAAAAAAGTATTTATGCATCTTTAAAATATTGCCTGAAGCTCTGTCAACTAGCCGTCAGTCTGCTTCCTCTGTAAGTTTGTTGTTTTTCTTCATTGAATGAACTAACCTAGCAGGATGTTGTTAAAATATGACCGTATCCTTAGCACTGTACTGTAGTTTACATATGCTGTGTGTGTGCCTTCCTTAATACAAGGTTGTGTTATCTGATAGTTGGCATCCATTATGAAGGAGAAATGCAGAGTTACAGTGTGAATGAAAAAAAATGTATGAAGTACGTAATAGTGCTTCTTGGATAGAGGCGTGGACAAACACAGCTCATTAGCATTAACTCTACAGAAATATGTGTGTTCTCAGTAGGGCTTGCTGTGTTTTAATTTGTCTGAATTTCAGCATCAATGCTAGATTTTGCTTATTGTAGGACCTCTGACTTAAAATAGTAATTAAAAACAAGATAGTATAGTACAGGACATTTTAAACAAGTGGAAATAATTGACTTTTGTGTTAGAAGTGATGCAAGGAGAATCCATTTAGAAAATCACTTTATTGATGTGTGTCCATTTAACTTCTTTATTCCGTAGGCTTGTTATTCTGCGAGTGCATGCCCACGGGTTGCTCACGATTGACCTGCAGTGTTACGATGGAGATAACATTGCTCAACTAGACAATGTAAGTGCCCTTTTTATATTTTATTTTAAAGGGGCTGTTTACACTTTCCACCCAAATGTAAGCTGTGGTGACTTTCTTTTAATCAGCTTTTAAATACACTGGAGAAGAAACTGAAAGTCCTCTTACATGGCAAAATTACACGCATTAAAAGGTAAGACAACTTGTTAAAGTTCCTGACGCGGCATGGAGGTTATACATGATTGTGTTGTTTCCAGGCTACCGCCGCTCATCCGAGGAGCCAAAGTGGACAGGTACTGGCCCACCACTGACGGGAGACTGACTGAGTATGACATAGACCGCGTGTTATACGACGAAGAATCTGCTTACCAAAATATCAAAATATTGCACTCGCAGCAGTTTGGGAACATGCTGGTCCTCAATGGAGATGTCAGTAAGTGTGGAATAGAATGTTGACAAAGTCCAATGTAGCATACGTGGCTTTAAAATATCGACTTTTTGTGCAGACCTGGCCGACAGCGACCTGCCCTACACTGAAGCCATCATGGGCAGTGGCAAGGAGGACTACGCTGGCAAGGAGGTGCTGATTTTAGGAGGAGGAGATGGAGGCATCCTGGCTCAGGCTGTCAAACAAAAGCCAAAGATGATCACCATGGTGGAGATATCCTTTAACCAATCTGCTTGACGTTCATTCTTCTCTTTGAATGCCAGCTTTACAGACGCTATGTCTACTCTTCAGACTATCAGGTCTATATATCGTAACACATGGTGGTAACTTTTTTATCATTACATTTTGGCTCGAGATTATAATACTTTCATTCATTCATTAATCCATTCGTTTTCTTCCGTTTATCCCTCTCGGGGTCACGGGGTGGCTGCAGCCTAGCCCAGCTGCACTCAGGCGGAAGGTGGGGTAAATCCTGGACAAGTCGCCACCTCATTGCAGGGCCAACACAGAGAATCAGACGTGTTGTCGGCGTTTGAAAGCCATGATCTACGTCTTTGTATCAGTTGGCTATTTGTTAGCACTGTTTGCTCCCCTTTCCCAGAACCGTATAGAGATAGTTTGGACAACTAAACGGAGTTGGGTACCAAGAATGTGTGCGGCTATGCACGGAAGCATGCTGTTTCTAATACGATTAAGAAATTGCAGACATTTTTCATCCAAAAGATATTTTTCTTCATATATCACTACTTTCTTTTCAAAAAATGTATTATTTTTTAAAAAGCTACCCTCCCCCATTTAGTTCGAAACACTCAGAACTTAGTTTGAAACTTTAACAATCTGTTTTGAAACCCTAGGATTAAACTTTAGACTTAGACTTAGACTTCCTTTTTATTGTCATTCAAATTTGAACTTTACAGCACAGATAAGAACGAAATTTTGTTACATAAGCTCATGGTACTGCAGGATAAAAAAAGCAATAAGGTGCATATATAAATAAATATATATATATATATATATATATATATATATATATATATATATATATATATATATATATATATATATATATATATATATATATAAATAATATATATATATATATATAAATAGATTACTGTACAGATAAATATATTGCACTTTCTCACATGCGTCCATGTTTATGGATGTATGTTATATTGTCTTTTTTATTCCAGCGAGTTAATCCATTTTGGGGGGAGTTGAGGGGATAATTTAATTATGATGCGTTCAAGAGTCTTACGGCCTGAGGGAAGAAGCTGTTACAGAACCTGGAGGTTCTGCTTCGGAGGCTGCGGAACTTCTTTCTTAACAATCTAGTTTGAAACCCTAGCATAAATCTTGTTTGAAACGCTAGTTTGAAAACCTTTACAATCTAGTTTGAAACCCTAACGATCTAGTTTTAAACCCTAACTATCTAGTTTGAAACACTAAGAACCTAGTTTGAAACACTAAGAACCTAGTTTGAAACCTTAACAGTCTAGTTTGAAACCCTAGGAACATAGTTTGAAACCTTAACAATCTAGTTTGAAAACGTAACGATCAGTTTTGGAACCCTAGTTTGAAATCTTAACAATGTAGCTTTAGCAGTTAGCAGCGGCTGTTACTTTGCTCTGACGGCTCGCTGTTGAATATTTTCACCGTATTGTGTTACCTCTGGTTAATAAAGAGGAGTCGTCGCCGGAGCTATGGTACGTCGGCTGTGCGCGTCTGCAATGCACGGTGGCAACTCCGGACGTGCGGCAGAACCTTCCCGCGAGTTGGACCCTTCAGCTCAGTGAAAAGCGGGTAAATGGTGGGAATAACTATCAAACGCAGCATCAAAAGATATTATATATCGGTATGGCGGTATTGTCTCAAAAACATAACTCTTTTTAAAATATACCAGTATAACCTCCCTGCTTGGCACTCAGCATCAAGGGTTGGAATTGGGGGTTAAATCACCCAAAAAACTTCCCGGACATGGCCACCGCTGCTGCTCACTGCTCCCCTCACCTCCCCCCAGGGGGTGATCAAGGGTGATGGGTCAAATTGCAGAGAATAATTTCGCCACACCTCGTGTGTGTGTGTGACAATCATTGGTACTTTAACTTTAACTATTTATAACTCATAACAGCAGTTCATCCTCTGTATATTCGGCTTCAAAAAGATAAGGTTGTGAATCCTAATTCTTCCAAAAATAGTAATCTTTGTCGTCTTTTACGAAGTCTGCCATGATTAGAACACAAACGCATTTGTTGCCGTAAGCAAGAACACACATTTGTTGCCGGAAAAAGGAAGTGAATTCTGAGGAACAAAAGAAGTGTGTTCTGGTCTTACATAAGAATTGTGAATGATAGGGAAAGTTTAAAAAAAAGTGCAGTTCGACTTTAACAGTCTAGTTTCAAACCCTAACAAACTAGTTAGAAACCCAAGTTCGAAAACCCAAATTATTTAATTTGAAACACTAACAATCTAGTTTGAAACCCTAACCTTAAGTTCTGTATGATTTTTTTTTTGTAATGGATTACTAAGGAATCCGGAGGTTCCACTGTGCTTGTAACTCACCACAGATTTAGAAACACTAGCATGTAGAAATTCAAATGTATTTCTATTTGCACTGGAATCATGTGATGTTTAACACTGTGTAAAGTTTGATTGGCACTTGTGGTCCTTGACAAGCTTGAGCACATTGATCAGAAGGTGATTGACGGCTGCAAAACGTACATGAGAAAGACTTGCGGCAATGTGCTGGACAACCTGAAGGGAGACTGTTACCAAGTGGGTCAAGTACTTAGGCCACAAACACAAACACTTTGCTGAATGGTGCTTTTAATAAAACATGCCACTCCTATGTATTTCAGTTAACAACCCTGTTATCACACCCAAGTATCGACATTAGAATCAAGGTGTTCTAGAGTGTTTGTGGTCTTGCAGATTCTAGTGGAGGACTGTGTGCCTGTGCTGAAGAAGTACGTCCTGGAGGGAAGAACCTTTGACTACATCATTAACGACCTGACTGCAGTCCCAATATCTACAGAGCCAGAAGAAGGTGTGCACAAGCTTATTTATCATTAATCTGGTTTGAAATTGGTCACATATTTAAGTGATTATGTTGTTCCAGACTCCACGTGGGAATTCCTGCGTCTTATTTTGGATCTGTCAATAAAGGTCCTGCATCCAAAGGGGAAATATTTCACACAGGTCAGCATCTTTAGACTTTATTGTCCCTTTTACCACATACTGCACATTCCACACTGCACTTAAGGGTGCAATTTGCAACGTTCAAACAAGTCGGAGCATGTGTGCTAGTACATGAAAGTAACAATGCAACTTTACTTTATTGAAGCAGTGTTAGAAAAAATAGCTCCAATACAACAACATAGCATCCATTTTTAAATCTTTTTTTTTATTAAAGATCTCTCCACCACTCAAAAGCAACTCTAATTGCACTCTTTGTCTAGTTGTTTTTTGCTTCATGATTTTCTATTGTATGCATTGATTAGTTTCACCTGCAATAGCATCCCCCATTCTTTTTTTAATTGCCATTGTTAGCTCTTGGTGAGAAGCTAGTTAGCTAGCTAAATTTGAATTGTAGTTAGTCAAAAAAGGGATGTTGCGTCAAAGGCTAATTAGTATTTTTTGGACGCTTAGTAGGCACTATGATTGTTCACAATGTCGTGTCACTTTTACAGCGGTCACATTATTAGTTGTGTTCCTCGTCTCTCCAACACCAGGGCAACAGTGCAAATCTGACTGAGGCGCTGAGTCTGTACGAGGAGCAGCTGGGAAAACTCTCGTGTCCTGTGGACTTCTCCAAAAAAGTGGTTTGCGTTCCCTCCTACATGGAGCTGTATCCTTTCATGCTACAGATTAAAATGGTGTTGTCAAGTAGAAACGGAAAAAGAAATGACTAAAACACTGGTTGGTATATTATAGCAATCCCTAACAGTGTTGCCAGGCGTACGATAATTTGAGCCCCAAGATATGCATTAATATTGGCAAACAAGACACTCAAGTTGTTCATGTTGCGCATTGTTGCATGTACCTTTTACAGCCCAGTGGGGGCACTGCAGGATTTTTTGACCTAAAGGCTGGACTATTGCTGGGATGTTACTGACGTCACGTCCGGCTCACGTCTCGCCCAATGAATACTGGTGGTGGTCAAGCTAGCTCAGTTCTCAAAGGCGCCATTTAACCTTTCTCGAAGAAAAAAAGCCCTCTGCTCGTGTTGTTTTCGGCTGTACGAACTGTTCAAATCGGGAAAAGGATAAACGTTTCTTCAGAGTTTCTTGAGAGGTTATCAAAAATCTGTGCAAAAAATGAAAGAAAATGCAGCCATTTGGTAAAAAGATGAACAGTTACCTTGCTAAAAAAAAGTTTTATCACAGCGTTAGTGGCTGCAATGAGCCTGTTTTGCACTGCACATTTTTTCAACACGGGTTTGCAGGCTTGATACTGCCACTCTTAAGTCATGCTCAACGTTGAGTTGAGATTAGAAATTAGGGTAGCTACTTTCTGATATTTGTGTCTTCTGCTTTCTGACTCGCGGTGGGCGAGCGGCACAACGCAATTTGTTTATTACGTCGGCATAGAGATGGTCTTCCGCCGTAAGAGACATTGTTTTTTCCTCTATTTGATGCTTGTCTCGGTTTTTAAATGAAATGACATGTATTTGTATAAAAAAAAAAAATTGTTAAAAAAAACTTCTCGTCACCCGCGCCCCCCCAGTCATGCCTCCTCACGCCCCCCACTTTGAGAACCACTGCTCTAGTCCAAGGGAGGAGAGGCGAATAATGCATGAGTTTGCAGTGATCACTTAGTTAAAGGTTTGTTTGACATACTTTTAACGTTGATTATTTCCGATTTCGGTATTATCTTGATACTATTTGTATTTCTTAAACATATGTTTGCTACCAGTGTTTTGTAAAGCACCAACTCGGCATGTCTAAAAATAATTTAAAAAAGCAAATGTGAGCGAAACCTAAAATAGCTTTTACCGAAGACAACAATCATGATTGAAGCTTTCTGCACATACACAATGATAATGATGGGAAAAACATGCACTCGTAAACGGCGCATGCAACAGCAACAAACATGGCAGTAGATGTGAAGTTAAATCATGAAATGCAACCTTACCCAAGCAAACTTGGGGCATGATTTATCGGGAGAGTCTTAGTACCAATGTCTTTGACCCAGCCACACACAAAGAAGTTGTAGACCTCTATGCTTTTCCAAGTTTCCATCTGTTTTGT